>NW_005054332.1:2758118-2782945 GCF_000277835.1 Geospiza fortis
TAATCTTCCCTTGCTTAATGGATATAGTGGGTTTCTCCGTGTATGCACAAGGAACCAAATCACAGCAGGTGCTGACAGCTTCCCTGGGCCCTGGCTTAAAAGACACAATCTCACCCTCAATGTACAAGAACTGCTAAGGTAGAACACAGCAACAGTTTAACTGTGCAGAACATTGCTATACACTTCCATGTAGGAATTGAAGAACACATTAACTAATCAACAACTGTACTGAAAAGTTAGAAAAGTTAAGTGGTGGGGGAGTGCAATTACTGAAACTGGAATTGGAGCAGGATTTTGAAGTCTTCACTGTTATGCCTATAAAGGTAGGGGTCTCTTATGGACAAAGGCTAGCGGATAACTGCAGTGTTACATGACAATACTATTATTTGTCATTTATTAAGCCACAAAGATATGGATATAATATCTAGGAATGAGGAGCATATAATACCTTGGGTTTTTTACTATTAAGGTAAATGTTACCACAAACTGCTGAGGAAAAAACCCAAAGATCATTGGGGAGGTATGCAAGTTGCGTAGAGAAGCATCTTTAAGAAAAGTTGTTTTTCAAAAACATAAGTAGATTACTCCAAAACACTTGACTTAGTAGTAAATGGCATGTGGATTAAAGTTGCCAGTAGCTAACAGTCCGGTCATTAGAAAGGTTGAGTCTGGTGTAACAGGAATCACAAAATGTAGCAGTGCTTACCAAATTTTAACAACTATCTGAGAGCACCATATGGTAGAACACCATATCTGAGATGGGTACAGCAGGACCATAAATTATACCACTGACAGTAGTACACATTTGGAAGAAAAAGAGAATATGCATTGGCTAGGTCAGAGAAGATAAAAGCTGATGGAATATGAATTGGGCAGAATCAAAGTTGATGTAAGATGTTAGTTTAGGACTGAATTACCACAGCAAATTGGTGGGAAGATGATAAAGTCAAGATTAGCTGTAGTATAAAACAAAGTTGCATCTTTATTCCCGTATGTACATTGGGGAACTATAGCTGTCTGATTTTGCTATAAAGAGTTTTAAAATTCTATAAATACTGTTAATGTAAATCTTACTCTTGAGCTGTTTGCCCTAGATACAGAGGTTTTCTTCCTTCAAAGAGATAGTTTATAATATTTGTGTAACAAAACTGGGCTCTCATATCATAGAACAGTGTTAGACCATGACTTTAAGTCAAATTGTCCACAGAAGCAGGCTAAACAGTTTAAAAAGTTATGATCTCTACAACTGCACAATGGTATATTTAAGATTGCAAAAATGTTGTAGGGAGAGTCATTATTGCAAAAGCTTAGGAATCACTGCTGTAGAACAAGTTTCCCAAGAGGTGTAGAGAAAACCCTTCTTAAATACTTTGCCAGTAATTGATAAGCAAGGGTTTGATCAAGACAGTTGGGAGGACATAGGGGTTTGAATTGTTAATCATATAGCCAGCACTGAATCTCCTTAAATAACACAGCAAAATGCAAAGAAAACAGGAGGAATGCAAAACTTAGGGCAAATAGCAGAATTTTTATTGCTTAATTTATCAACATATCTTTCCAGTATTAGAGAACTCCATTCTTAGAATTAATCTTAATAATAGAACTGAAAATTTAGTGTAACAGAAAAGCAAGGCAGGAGATGTAAGCAAGATTATATAATTTAAATAATGTTGAAATATTTGTAGCTGAGTCTTGGCCACTATTCATAAATTCCCCAGAAGGTCTACATGAGAAAGATCCAAAGAGAAATTCAACCGCATATATAAGTAAAATAGAGGGTAAATAAACAAGAGTCTAGGCATTAGACCATGCAACCCGAAAGAGAGATAGGACATTTTGGTAAAAATAGTGATGCTTTCTAAGAATTGTGTTCCAAGAAAAAAAAATACTGAAAAAATGTATTCAGAACCAAGGAAAACTATGAGAGGGCATACAACTACTAAGTGCAAGATCAGCTCTCTGCTGGAACTGATGAACAAGTTTAATTAACGATGAAATGGGAGATAAAAGATAACAGTTTTAAGAAAGTGTGAAACCTGTGTAATTATAAGCACATAAATATTGCAAAGAATAACAAGATAAAAAAATAATTTGCAACCATAAAATACAGGCCAGAAAATATTTAGTGTTTTCTAATAAGACTTTTTTTAACTGCAATTTATTCTTTTATGAGAACTATTAGTAGTTATTGTTATAGTAGCTATATAGTAGCTAACCAAGCTAGCAGAAAAGGCAGATAGAGTTGTTGCGGACATAAAGAGAGAAAGAAAAGGCCAAGATTGCTGAATTAAAGTGGTTCCTAGAATTCCTGCTTCTTAGAAAGTAGAAAATAATCTCTCTTTAAAATTAGGTGTAGAATTTCCTTCATTAGTCCAAGTAATACAGATAGGATAACCTTAGGATGTTCATGCAGCCTCCGTATTACAATGAAAACAATTTTCCATAAACATGTTAGGTTGTGATAGAAAAATTATCAGGAAATGCTACATACTATACATTAAGTATTGCATACATATAGAGAGAGTTCATATCAAAGCTTTACCTACTCTTTTCAGAAATATGGATTATTTGGCTAGCATTTGTGTTAACTCAGTAGCATCTTAATGAGTTATGGTAGAAGGGAGATTGGACCAATATAATAATGTATGTATTATTGAAAGAAATAAACTGGAAATGTCTGGATTGTGGATGTCCGCAGTATTACATTAAGGAGGTGTTGTTTTCTGATATACTTCATTTCACACAAAAGTAGACATATAAAGTGAAATGGATAATGCTGTAGAAATGTTTATGTCACTCTGCCGACTATTTAGGCAGCTTAGGAAAAATCTTTCAGGTGGTAGGCAGGCTGAATTCTTGACCAGTTGCCTCTTGTGGTTTTGCTGTAAAGTTGGGGGGTTTTGGATTTGGTGGTTTTTTTGTTTTTTTTTTTTTTTTTTTTTTTTTTTTTTTTTTTTTTTTTTTTTTTTTTTTTTTTTTTTTTTTTTTTTTTGTTTTTTGGTTTTTTTTTTTTTTGTTTTTTTGTTCTTTTGTTTTTTGTTTTTTGGGTTTTTTTGTTCTTGTAGTTTGTTTGGTTTGTTTGATTTTTGGGGTTTGTTTTTGTTTTTGTTTTTGTTTTTACTTCCACAGCTTTTGGAAGCACACAGTTTTAGAGACGAGTAAAAAGAACAGCGGGGTAGCAACATTTGTCATTACAGCACGCAAGTACACAAAAGATTTGTCATCTTATTTATCCTCATTGCAGCTTTAAAAATATAAAGCTAGAAACTGAGAAGTTGAAAAACTGGTTTATGCATGGGGATTAAGGTTAAAGCCATCAGTTTTAGAGTGTAATGAAATTATGTGTATTGTTTCAGGGAAATCTATAAAAAGGACTCATCTCTAAGGAGAAACAATAGCAACAGTTTTTACTGGAATTATGCATTCTATTTTTTCTTTGTCCTTTCTAAAAGCAATACATTCTTTATGTTTCAAGGTAATTTTTGAAGTCCTTGTTTTAAACAGATTTTCACTGGACTTTTTCTCCTCTTTTATCAGTCTCCTGTCAATAGCTTTCCCATGACTACTCTTTTTTCTAGATGCTAGTGATCATTTTTATTTGGTCTATAGCACCTTACAGCTAGAAATTTGAACCGAGGCAAAATATTTTTCAGCCAATGCCTGAAACAAGGCTAAGTGAAAATTATTATAATCTGCAAAATTTATAATACCAAGCAGAAATAATAAACAGATTATGAAAAGCAAGTTGTTCAAATTGGAGTTTGCCATTGTCAAATTTCTGAGTCCTTCAGTACCAATTTCTTTTTCAGACATGTGCATACATAATTTACAAAGGGAAATAGCCTTTTTACAGTGCCTAATATTTTACACACCTCTGATTTTGATTCATGTACCTACTTATGTTATGCTGAACAACCTAAGTACCTGAACTAATGATTATGGGACTGCTATTATATCTCTGCTGTTTGCAAATATTGGTTCATAAATAGTTCATGGTAAGGACAGAAACATCTATGGTACTGTTCTGATGAGCGAAACAGTAGAGAGATTAGGGCAAAAGAATCCCATTAGAATCCTGTTACCTGCAGAGGTCAATTTTGTAATATTTCTCTGCAATGGAATAAGGAGATGGAAATGACCATAAATGTGACAGCAGATATTTAGCTTCTATATTATGCATATTCCATCACTTTGCAACTCCCAGAAGCCCCATAGACAGAGTTGACAAATTCAGGATTTCCTATATTTCAGAGAAACAGAAGTAAAAACAGCATCTGTCTCATCTCAAGTAACAGCTATCCAGATGTTCCTAGACCTCATATCATTAAAATAATATTCACGCCACCTGAACAATTAAAAATAGAGAGAAATAAGATTTTATTTTTTAACACTGTAATAAGAAACTGTAATAATTTTCAGTTGTTTTTCATCTCTGTTCATTTCTGAAAGTCTCGAATATGTGATGTTACTACAAAAATTAACCTTACTGAGATACTTCCTCAAATATATCTATACGTATTCAATACATTCACAAATGTTTTAAACTAATTGCAATAGCATTATAAAGCTATATATCTATATATATAGCTATATATATATCTAGAGAGATATATATATATATCTATCTATGTCTGTGAGTTATTTATAACGTTACATTGGTTTACCTTCAGTGTGTCCTTTTCAGTGAAGTTCCATTTTCCCTGCCCATTGACATCCTTCCACTCAGTAATCAAATTTAGTTTTAGAAATTTCAAACATCACAAATAAAAGAGAGATTACAGATGAGGAAGTTGACTACAAATAGTCCTATGAGTCCTAGTGTCTTACATTCACTAATGCCCTCCAATTTCTTAATTAAACCAGAGTTAGAGAGACGTGTTATCACCTTTTCTGCTCTTACTCAGTGGCACTGAATGGCATGTATCAAACACCTACTGAATATTTTGTGTGCCTACTCACACAACCAGGCCTAGTACCTAACTTGGTCTGTGGTGTACTAATTTATAGTTCTTTTATCTTTCTTTTTTCCTTAATCAAAGCACAGGCAGGAATAGATGAAGGTTCAGCATCATTAAGATGCAGATTACATGTGCCACAGATAAGAAAAGTATTTGGATGGTTCACTCTGGTTCAGGCTCATTTGCACATAATAAACTAAACCATTCAGAATACAATTTTTTATGTGCTGAGGGATATATTTCAAAACAGAATACTGAGACAGAATTTTTCTTGGTATTATGACGATTCTTTTACAGTTTTTTGGGGGGATTGGTTGGGTTTTTTTGCTGTTTTGTTTTGGACTTGTTTTGATTTGGTTTTGGTTTTATTGTTGGGTTTTAATTTTGTGAAACATACAGATGGAAAATAAATTAGGGTATCCTTTCATGCTCAAGAAATTTCTGGAAAAAAAAATAACATCGTAACAACATAAATTACTATAATTGAAAGGCTATTTTGAGAAATGTTCCAGGCTTTATTTTCCCAGCTTTATAGTAACATTGCTGTGAAACCTTCAGCAAATATTAAGAGCTCATTTCAGTCAGGCCCAAAAGTTATTGAACAGAAATAATCCTGAGGAGAAGAAGAAAATACCAACTGCTTTGATGTGGGCTCATGTTTAGATCATATATTGGAGTACCAGCAAAGATTTCTTTCTACAGCTTTCTTTGGAACTCTGACCAAGACACTTATTTCTTCCAGACGAGATTTTCTCTAGATAAAAATAAGCCATACTATTCTAACAGCAGTCTTTCATTATTTCCTCGCCTTCATTAGGTACTTTGAAAACCACAAATACAAAACATAACCAAAAAAAATTATTCTTATTGGGGTATTTAAAAAAGTAAAGTTGACAATTTTTGGTTATTGTTTTAATAAAGAATTCAGTAGAACCTTTGCCATATTTATAGCAATATATGCTGAATTTCAATAGCTAAATTTAAAGTTGTTTCAATATATTTTTTCTATACCAGTGATGTTCAAAATCACTTGGGTGAACTCTATTTATGATCTTTAGACAACCTGCAATCAGCACTCGCATATGTCATACAATGCAAATAGTTTTCTCATTGCAATCGTTTCATTTCTCCATCAATTGAAAACAAATACATTGAATCTGTGCAAAATTCAACTGAGTAGCTATAGGTTCTCCAGGGTATGTATAGAATTTCACCACAAGGATGCATTTAGGAGAACACCTATTTATGCAAATGTTATAAGATGCAGTATGCTGTCTAAGAGCAAAAATAGGGTTCATGTATCACTGAAAACTGTCTTATTTCATTTTAGTACATATTCTGGAACACTTACACAGGCAAATATAATGTATTATGCAAGTGATGTACTGTGCAGATAAGACCTTAATCACATTTTGTCTTCATTAAATATAAAACCAGTTGTTTTTTTTCTCAGCTACTGACTGCTTTGAATAAATGTGGTCCTCTAACTTCCACTACTCTCTAATATATTAATTACTGAATTAGCTTTTAGTTTCTGATTTTGTCCCACACTTCCAAGAAAGCTTTTCTGTCCTTTAAAATGGGTTGCATTTCTCCAATATATTTATCCAGATGCTCTATCCAAATCTGCTCTCTCTAATTCATTAAAGTATGTTGAGACTTCATTTACTGCCTGGAAATCAACTAGCTGAAGCTAAGGAACAAAAATAGTTGAAGAAAGTTCTTTCAGGGTTACTTCTACTTGTAGTTCTGATCTTAGGGTCAGTGAGCAGTAAGGGCTGGCTCCTTCAGAAGCTGCAGTCAGCTGCAAGTCTGACAGTATGTGAATGAGGCACAGCAGGGCAGAACCAGTGGCTGTGTCCAGGAACAGCAGACGGGGCCAGTCAAGGCTTCAAGGAATGGGGCAGACCCAAGGGCAAGCCAGGGAGCCTGTATGTAGGCCAAAGTCAGCATGCTACACAGCTAGGCATTGGCCATGGCTGCAACACAGCTCAGTCAGATACCAAGGACAAAGAGCTGAAGCTAAAATGCCCCAAAGAGAAGAGGTAGCCATTGCTGATGCTTCTCTCAGGCTTTTCTTAAACAGCTTTGGGTTCAGCTGAGGTTTCCCAGGCCAGCCACTTTCATTGTCTGAGTTAGTCCTGGGCTCAGATAGCCAAATGCCCATGAGAATCTGTGACCTTTTAATTTACGTGAAGTAGTTGAGTTCATTCATTCACCATTAATAAAATCTGTGTTTCAGGATTTGAGGGGACTTACTGTGAAGTTAACAGTGATGAGTGCATCTCCCATCCATGCCAGAATGGAGGTCTCTGTGTGGATGGGGTCAACCACTACAGGTCAGGAAAATTACTTGAATGACAGATATGATACATGTTTTTTTTATCATCTAGCTTTTCCTTTTGTACTCTGAATGTCTAATGTTTGCTGACCTTCACTGAAGGGGGGGCAGGGTTTGTAATGTGTTTGACAATTACATTATAGTCTAAATCTTCTGGTGTGCAAAAAGTAATACATATACACCATAAGTAAGACACCAAGAATTTATTGTAGGACTAACTAAAATCACAAGCATTCAATTTAAAAAAGCAGAGTTGTTGTTAGTCCACTTACACTAGTACAAACAGTCTGAGTTGAAATCAATAGAAAAACTTAATGAAGAATATAGTTATAGCTGTTATATAAGAAATCTTGCAATTATGTCTCTTTTATTACCCTTACAAAGTCTGTGTGCATCCTGTGATCAGTGATCATCTTCTTCTTCGAGAACTGGGGGTCTTATCGCAGGTCACTGGCATCTGGAAGTCTTTGTCAGGAGAACTATGATATTCACAGTGGGTTTTTTCTCGTATTCAGTCTCAAGCCTTCTTGGAGCCTCTCACTCACCAGCACCCCCAAGTCCTTCTCAGCAGGGCTACTCTCAATCTGCTCCTTCCCCAGCCTATGTGGATATCAGGGTTGCTTTGACCCATCTGCAGCACCCTGCACTTGGTCTTGTTAAATCTCATGTAATTCCTAAGGGCCTACCTCTCAAGGTTGTTTTCATCCCTCTGGATGTCATCCCATCCTTCAGGAGTGGAACACAAAAGGCTATTATTTGTAACACCATGGTCATCTCAGTGTCTCACACCCTCACTATAGATGCTATTCCAGAGCTGAAGCTATAGCATGAGAGGCATCAGTCAGCTGGCTGCAGGGCAGGTGTCAAAACAAGAGAAAAGTAGCTCAGGCCAAGGCAAATTCTAAGTAAACCCTTGCACAGTGGGGTCAGTGCGAAGCCTGTGGCTTTCAACTAATGATAACCAAGGGCTTCAAACACTCTACTTGTTGTTGCTTGTTAAAGTATTGCCTTTTGCAGTTATCAGTAAAAAGCAAACATGATTTTGGTACTATTTAATTAATACCTCTCAACATCTGCCATATGTTTCCAGAATCTTTGTAATGACCTAAAAAGTAATGTAGTGACATTGTTTTTGCTAGGTGCTCCTGCCAACATGGCTTTACTGGGACCCTATGTGAAGTGGAGGTTAATGAATGCTTATCAAGACCATGCAAGAACAATGGAACTTGCCTGGATCTCATAAACAGGTTAGTCACTACTAAATGACAAGCTTCCCTGATTTCCTTATGTTAAGTATGAGTTTGGATGGAACCTTCACCGTACAACAAGTTAAAATGGAGTAAGCAAATGCTACTGACTCAGGTTTTGTTTCTTATGTAATCTTAAAGAAAGATAGAAGGAAAAATGTCTTCTGCAAAACTTGCTCTTTTCCTCCTTACGTTTTTGGGTTTTTTTAATTTGGAAAAAGACTGGAATAGAAAAAATTTGATCTTATTAGATTGCTACAAACCCTGTGTTTGTTCAACAGCACTCCACAAGTTATTCAGAGACTTGTGCCAGGAGATCATTAGCCCTTAAGTAATTTCTTATATCTTCAGTTAAAATTATTGTGCCAAATTGTTCTATTAATTTAACAAAAAGTAAATCACCCTCTTTGCTTCAGAAACGTGGAAATGAGAAAACTCTCTTCATTTTAATATAGATGAGGATTAGGGACACCAGCTTGGGATCAGGAGATTTATATGGCTTTAAAGTGCTGCAATAGATCCCATTGTTACTTCCATTGACATACCAGATTTTTCCTTTTCTAAAGATTCATTTGTAACTGTGCACCTGGATACTATGGGTCTCTGTGTGAGATGGACGTAAATGAGTGTGAAACTTTGCCTTGTTTACATGGAGGAAGCTGCATCAACAGGCTTGGAGGCTATCAGTGTCTCTGTCTACGTGGATTTACAGGTATGATCTACTCTTTCAGCCAAGAAACTTATTTCACAGGTTTTGCATGGTTTTAATATTATAGCAAGAAAAAAATTAATCTCCCTATTGGAGGATAAATCAATACTAACTTAAAAATAGTTTTATCTAATTCTCCTGAAGTAGCTCAAGATTATTGATATTAAGACTTGAATTATAATTTCTTTAATCACCCATACATTCAGTTGAAATGAGTTATTGTATAGTATAAAGAAAATTAATGTGTATTCTTTTTAATTCAGCCAGGAAAAAAACTATTACCATAGATACAGAGTAAATTTTGCAAGCAAGAATATGCCACCTTCTCATTTTAATTTGTACAAAACCATAGAAACACCTTGACTTTTGACCCGTTTGATTGACACCATTGCCTTTAGTGCTAATCTTTAAATTTTTACAGAGTCATGAAAAAATATTTAATGGGTAGAGATTCAGTAAAATTTCCCTAAAATTATGTTGACTATTATTTAAATGTCCAGTGTGCTGCTAAGCTAGTTCATACACAATGTTTTGATAGATCCATCTTAAGCAACATGAAAACACACGGGATCATATGACTGCAGAAATATTTACAGTTGTTTCCTTAAATTGAATAATTTCTGCATTTTTTCTGCATAAAGTGGTTTTTCCTATCTATCCCAGCCTGTGATGAATGCCACATAAAGTACAAGATAAAAAAGGATGCAATTTGCGTCCACTGAAGTGAGAGGAATGTAATTCTCCACAGAACAAAGAACAAGTACAGTTATGGGAATTTCTATATAGCTGTATATCCTTCTTCCATTCACCACAAATCTAAGTCTGCATATCACTTGTGCACTGTTGTTCAAAATTATTCTTGATATTTCAGCAAAAAAATGAAAAAATCTATATAATTTTCCTGCCTAAATTTTTTCAAGCCTCCCCCTGCAATATTTTCTTCAGATGGCCTGTGTTCTAAGCAGTACTTCTTGGGTGTCACAGAAACTTCTGTTCATTAGGCAGTGGTGCTGCAGATGTAATTTCCAATTAATTCTAAAACAGCTGTATTAAAGTTTATGTACATGTTTCTGTAAGAATTCCCTGTTATATTTATAAAAGACAAGACATCTGCACATGAACACTTAGGAGATTCTAATTTTAAAAGGAACAAGCAATCCGCAGGTGTGCTTTTGTCTTGATTTTTCATTATTGACAAATCAGTTTGACTTTAGTGTTTCCCTAACATATTTAGGCAAAAAGGATAAGATGTTGGGTTTTGTTCTGGGGTTTTTTGTGATTCTTTTTTTCCAATTAGCTGTAATTTAGGAAGAACTTTTCTTTCAAAGACCAGACCCCTTTAAAGACAGATGACAGCATGAATTTTTTCCAATGATCAGTTAAATTTAAAAAAAAGTCTTAATATACTGAGAACTTTAATCATCAACTATTAAAATATTATACGCTTATAAATGAATGGAAACTGGAAACAAATTAAAATACATTTAATTGTTTAGGCCAAATTATGTTAATATATTTCATTGTTTATTAAATCTTATTTTAAAATTAATAACTTTTATTAGATACTCTGAATGTTTTTCCTGGTCATCATGTAATTTACTGTCTTAGAGAAGCCAGTCTTTAGACATTGATCTCTGCTCTGTTGCCTCTAAAATTTTGGCATATAATGTATCTTTTATTTTAAATTCTTGAGTTATTTAAGTTTAAAATAGAATTTTAAGTTCTCCATGGATTTATCTTATTTTGGATTTATTTTACATTGTTCATAAGTTTATTTCATTTTAAATAGATTTTTAACAAAAAACACTTAAGAAATAATTTTTAAACCATTAAAATATAGTTTGTTATCCACACTGCTAATATAAAATCTAAGGCTTTGCATATCACATAGACTCTTAAAAAAGGTGATCACCTTTCAGAGTAAAAATGCACAGGTGTATTCTGACACGATTTCACTGGCAGCAACAATGATCTTCCTAAGCTCTAAATATCACTAATGCACCCTGATTAAAATCCTTACACCGGATATGTTGGAAAATAAAACTTTGGTGATCTGGGCATGTAAGAAACTGTTTATTTCCTAGAGCAAAATAAGAAGTAAAGTGATTTTATAAAGCAGTTCTGAAAGTCCAAAGTAGAATAGCTCTTTACTCACATCATAGCTATTACTGCTTGTTGCTTGTAGGTTGGTGGTACCAGAGTGTTAGATATAAAAACACAAAATGGGAGATGCCTTGTGAGTCACTGAATCTAAAATCTGTTTTGTCTAGACAGCTATTTGTTGGCTGGAGTTAGTGCTTATAACAATGTTAGTGCTTATGAATGTTAGTGCTTATAACAATAACTGTTGAATTTATACTTCAAATCTAAAGAAACTAACAACTAAACGTTTTGCTTTGTAATGAGACTTAATGTGCATGGAGGATAGATATTTTGAGTAAGAAAACACTGTGCTTCCATAGTCCTCTTTACACTAAAATAGCCTTTGAAATATGTCTTAGGAATTTTTTTCCCTCTACATGTTTTAAGAATCCTTTGATTTTGTAAATGTTACTATAAATACAGGAAATTTGTTGATAATCTAAGGACACCAAAAAGTATGTAACAATTATTTTGGCTTGATAGGCTTTGTGAGGGAATCTGAAGATACACTTTAAACAAGTGGAACTTGCATGACTGTTTGTTGAATTATAAATGAAATGGAATTTAACCAGCAAATTAAAACTAGAAGCAAAATGTGATCTAGGAGTACAGATATATCTTCATTGATGCAAAGCTATCTGACACATTCTGAATGTGCACTCCTATAAAATTAGTAAAAATATATATCTCAATATTTCACTGAGTTTGGTATTAAAAAAATAACAAAAACACTGATATTAATTTCACTTCAAATGTTCAGTATAACATGTGTATTTAAACACAATGTGCTGCAATCTCTTGCCCTGATAGTCACTTAAATGCCTGAGGTGTTAATCTCTTCTTCTAAATCTTGCCATCTGAACAATCTTACATCAAAATATAACCTGGATGATTCAGACATGCTTCAAATGAAATAATTTTCATGTTAATGAAAAATTTATTTTATATTCAAGTATAAACCATAAGTGTCTGGGTCACCACCTCTGCTGTAAAATGGATTTAATAAGAATACAAGTTTTTGACTCTAGAACTTTGCTAATTTTTAATTACCTAATTTGAAAATATTCTACCAAATTGTGACTGTCTTCATTGAAAGACTTGATCATTCCTTAGACTTTACTTTCTGGTTTTCTTTATTTGAGGCTAAGAAAACAATTTTAAGATCTCTTTGAGAGACTAAAGTGTTCGGGTTTTCTTTAAATGCATTGGGTTGACCTTGTCCTGCTGCCAGCTGATCATCCAGCTGTTCTTTCAGTCCCTTTCATCAACAGAATAAGAAAAGAAAGTAAAGATGAAAAAATTCATGGGCCAGCAACATAGAAAGTAACATTGAGTGCACTCTCAGTAAGTTTGCCAATGACACCAAGCTGCGTGGCTCAGCTGATTTACTTGGAGGGAAGGAATGCCATCCAGAGGGCCCTTGCCACACTGGAGAGATGGACCTGTGGGAACCTCCTGAAGCTCAACAAGGCCAAGTGTAAGGTCTTGCATGTGGGTCTGGACAATCCCAAACTGGAACTGTTGTTCGACAAGGAGGTCAGGTCAGCACGGCACTTGCAGCCCAGAAAGCCACCCATATTGTGGACTGCAGCAAAAATAATGTGGCCAGCAGGTTGAGGGAGGTGATTTTCCCTCTCTGCTTTGCTCCTGTGAACCCCCACCTGTGTCTAGCTCAGGTGTCCCAGCATAAGAACAACACAGACCCTTTGGAATAAGTCCAGAGGAGAGTCACAAAAAATGGTGAGAGGATTGGAACGCCTCTTCTGTGGACACAGGCCAAAAAGCTTGGGGCTGCTAAGCCTGGAGAAGAGAAGGCACCAGGGAGACCTTATAGCAGCCTTCAAGTATGTACAGGGGTGCTGTGAGAAAGCTCCAGAGGGACTGTTTAAATGTCACATAATGATAGAAAAAAGGGGAATGGTTATGAGCTAAAAGAGGGAACTGTGTCTGTCATGAGGCAATCCCTGGTCTCTTCTCACAGAAGGTGTCTTGCAGCTCCTCCATCAACACTTTCTCACCTTCAGTCATTATTAAAAATAAGATTTCAGTGGCTAAAATAGAATGTGTGTTAAAATGAGCTATACAAATTCAAAATTCTCGTTCAAATGGCCAAGTACTGGCTATCATCCAGAAGATGGCAAAAAATGACTAAGTACCATGAAGTCACTGATTTCAGTCATTTCTGCAGAGCAGTAATTATTTCTTAGCTTTAAATAGTTACTCTGCTAAGCACAGATCTCTCTTTCTTATCTTCCCTATGAGATGAGTACAAAATGACATTTGGAAGTGACTAAGTGTGTACTTAAGTTATATGTTAAATGAAGTCAAAATCTTGGCTTAAATAGCTTGTATTTTATCTTTTACATCAGTTTTGAGGCCCAGTCTTTCTTATCATCAGCCTCAGACCCTGCTGTTCATCTTATCTATGTGACAATGGAAACTGCTCCACTTTTCATACAATAGGTTCACCTAACATAAAAGTCCCACCAAATCTAATCAGTTAAAAGGGAGAGAAGTTTACTTTGTCTTTTTTACCTTCCCAGCTGCTTTTACAGCTTTGTACTGCCAGTTAGCTCTGGTAGTGATTGCATCTGCACTCCTCAAGCCTCGTGGCACGTCTTGCTATTGATATCCAGTGGAAGAAGAGTAACTACACTACTCACTGAAGTGACCACTTGTTTAGTCAGATAGGAGGAATCTAATGGCATGCTCCTTGAGATATTAAAGCAAGAGGCAGCTTACACATAAAGAGGTCAAAACTGACTGGCACACTGAGAACAAATTCAACATTCAGACTGATAGATCTTCATTTCTGTACTTAGTGTAGATTTTGTGGTGTCTGTCTTTTAGTTTTATTATTAGAGTATTTACATAAGTTTGGGGAACTTTAGAAAAACTTTAGATTTGGTGAACACACCTTAAGAATGGCACAAATTTGCTTTATGCGTTTTTCTGAGAAGTGCTATAATGTCTGTGCTGTATTCTGATTTGTGAGGAAAGGAGGGGACACTTTTGCTGGACTTGTTGAGCTTAAACACTATTCAGGAAAGATGTCGTAGGCCAGAAAGAACCTAGGACAATAAGGTTTAATCTCTTTGAGTATTTGGCTTGAAGTGACAAGTTGGGACTGTCTCTCCTGGGAGCCAAGGTCGGGACACAAACATTCTTTTTCCTCTGAAGTGACTTATGGCCTACTGAGCAGAGCCTTAGGACATACTTTAAACAGTTAAATCTTAGTCTGGTGGCAGCTTTGCTTCATTGCTGTTCCTCCTTGTTCATGGAAGAGAGTGTTCAAGAAGGTATGGCCAACAGGATGAATAAGAAACACCTGACTGAGCTCAGATGCAAAGAAGCACACATTCAGTGAAAGGAGCAAGCATGGGCTTAGGAGGAATATTAAGTCATTGCCCAAGTGTGTAGAATTGAAATTAGAAAAGGAAAAGCTAAACTAGAGCTGAGAATAGGGAAAATGTGGAAAGCCATAGGAAAGCCTTTTATATACCTTGGGAGCAGAAGGAAGGCCCAAAAAAAATGGACCTATTTCTCAGTGGGGTTGGGGACCTTGTGACAAAAGCCATGGAATAATCTGTGGCATGCAGTTTTCTTCTGGTTTGATGACTAAAGATCAGGCTTAAGCCTTCCAGTGTTCTAAGCCTTGTGGTAGAATTGAGGATATTCCTTTTTTAACAGGCCTCCTGATATGATCAATTCACCACAACCAACCTTTTACTAATCTAGTTTTCCACCCTTCCAGCCTATAAAGTCCTAACTTGTGTACAAGAGTATTGTGGGAGAGAGTGTCAAAGCCATGCTAAAATCATGATAAGTGACATACACACTCCTAGGAGCTCCAGAGCTATTAGAGTTGTTCCCTAACTATTACTGCTAACTAGGACAGTCTTTGTACTTTTCATCCAATGTAACTTTGGAGGGATCTTTGAATGTATTTAAGTATGTCATTGTGCATGCTTTGAAGGAGTCTCTATTTTTTAAGTTAGCAAACTCTTGGATTGAAATCTCAATTTCCACACAAATTGCTCTGCTACAAATACTGAGACAAACAAACATTTAAGCAGCTCTAATGTGAGAACACCACAAAGGAACACTACATATCATAATGCCAGTCTATTCTTCTGTGACTCCATGATATTTCTTTGAGCTTTGTGGAAGTTGTAAATGTACTTAATATCTCTCATATTAAATTATTGTAGTATTTAGAAAATAAAATATTTTAAATTATATAAGAATATTTCAATAACTATTTCTCACGCTGCATTTTGTTTTACTGTGGACTGAAAAATTCTTGACTGGTTTTAGCCAGGACAGGGTTAATTTTTGCAGTAGCTAGAAGGGGGTATGACGAAGGCTGGGATGCTATTCTATACCACTTCAGGTCATTGTTGGGAGCAGGAGGAAAGGGAATCTCTCCTCTGGGGAGAGGGGGTCCTTCCAGTCAAGGAAACCTGGTGGGGAAAACGTCCAGTATTTGTTTATTTTCATGGGCTTTCCATGTAAATTGTTAATTTTTTTATTGCTATTGTTGTTATTGTTAATTTCCTTATCTCATTGCTGTTTCCAGTAAATTTTTCTTGTCTCAACTCTTGATCTTTGCCTTTTGTGCCTCCAGTTGGAGGGGGGGAGGGGAAGAGGAAGTGCAGTTCTATTGGCAGCACTGAACTGGGGAATATGGTTCCTAACCCACAACAACTGGGGATAGAAAGAAAGAAACAAATTAATCAGATATAACTAGTAAGATAGAAACAAGCAATTCATTACTTAAGAACCTGTGGATGTTGCAGTCACTCACAGCAATAAATATCTAAAGCAATGAATGCTGACAGATGGTTTCACTTTGCAGAACGCAACGTGCTATATGTTAAAACATGTCCTATAAAGATGAGTTTCTTATTCCCAAAAAAATATGGCCATGATAGCATCTTTTTGGATTTATATGGGAGAGGTTGAATTTGATCAGATTTTTATTAAAAAGTGTAAGAAAATTACAAGGGTATAATAAAACATATTCTAGTCACAAGTAATTTTTCATATACCATCATCACATTCCTGTTGCATTTTCATCTGCTTCCTTGTACCCACATCATACTTCTGATTCTATGCATTTTGTCATTGACTAGGTTACTGGATCAAGCTGTACACGGGGAATTTCATTCTTGAATCAGAATAAATCAATTTGGAAGGGTCCTTCTGAGGCCTGTAGTCCAATTGCTTGCTGAGATCAGTTTTAGCTATGGGGTCAGACCAGGATGCTCAAGTCTTTGTCCAGTTGGGTCTGGAAAACCTCCAAACACAGAACAGTTCTTATATCTGATAGAGTATTTAAACTTTAATGAGAATAATACATTGCTTTACTCATAGTAAATGTGATTTCTTGTATGCCAAGAAGAGAAAGAGAAGTTGAATTTTTAGCTGAACAGCAAACTTTGTCTTTTATTGTCATCTGACTCTAAAAAAATGCATAAAAATGCTTCTGTTTTAAATAAGACCATTACATACAACATAAAACATGCCTCATGGAGAAGAAAATCAAAACTGCTACTACTAGTACTAATGATAATAGTAAAAATATTAATCGGTATATCATATTAATATTAGTGTATCCTGGAGGCATTCATATTATAGAGTGATTTGGAATTAAATATGAACATTTTTTTACACAAAGCTATACTTACATTGCTTTAGAGTGGTGACAGAACATTTTTTTCTTTATGCCTTTAACATAAAGGCATAATTCAAATTTGCCTTATTTCAATTTTATTTTACATGTCATTTTATACCACAATGTTGAAATAATAAACAATGACTATACTGGATAAAACATATTTTTCATCTGTAAGATATATGAGTGTGTTTAATATAGGAAATTTATACATATTATATTCAGTGCAACATACCAATACAATTCTTTTCTCCATATTGAACTGCATTACTTCAAATGAGAGATGCATTGTTTCTTAGAAATTTGTCTTTCACTTACAAGTTTTCAGTTATCTTTTAGTTTTTAAAGTTTTCCTCAGTTTTAACAAAGTCATTGATCACACTAAATCCTATATTCTTAAGGTCAAAATTAAGAAGTCACAGATATTGAATTGATATTTGCAGCTTGTTTGGCTATAGTGTGGCAATGTGATATTGCCTCCTCTGGAAATATTGACTACTATGTTAATTTTCTTATGATGTTTCCTACATTCAGACACAAATTAATAGACTTACTTGCACAGTGTCAGGTTTATCTTGTTCTATATCCATTTTTGTAAGTTTATTCAGCTACCAACTAAATCTAAATTCTTAACTACTGTATCTTTAGGTGTGGCTTGATTTCTTCATTTTGAATTTCAGTAAATATTTCTGCCTTCAGCAGGGGGATGCCCCAGCTGTGCACTGATCCAGCAGTGCAAAGGCTCAGCCTTGCCATGGCCTATCATGTCACTGGTTTAACAACTCTGCTGGGGCCAGTGGCTGCTCTGGGCTCCAGCTTCAGCTCTGGGGTGGCCCCACTGGAGGGGGGGTGACACCCCCACCTGTCACTGCCTGACAAACCATGGCCCTCTGTGTGCATGGGGTTTTGAGGGGCTGGGGTGTCTGGGCACCACTCGCAGGCTAATGCTGGCAGCCTGAGAGCAGGAAAGATATAAAGAGAAATCCAAGCTGAGCCCAAGACTAGGGGAATAAGAAAGTATCAGTATTATGTTCCTTCAAATAAAGAGAAGAAAGAGATCATGCTCCAGTCTAAAGTTCAAATATCTAAACAACAGTACAAGCTACAGCTGATATTTTTATATTTTATCCCTCTGGTTCTTGTATTCACTTTTCAAATAAATGGGAAAATATAGTTCTCAAGAGCCATGCATATGTATCCAAGGTCTCTAATTGATATTTAATGAAAACAAATGTTGTCAAAGTTTCAAACCAAGGAAATTAAAGTTTTTAATTGTCTTAATTATTTTGTTTCCTGTGGTCTAATCTTATATTGCAAAGTTCTCTGTAGTGGAAATCAAACCTTCTCTAAACAAAGAAAAAGATACTTCAAAATAGGTGGCAACCTTTCAAATTTACTGCAGTCCAATCAGCACCAATTGAATTTGACTTGACATAGGTGAAATAATTGCCTGAAATAAGTCTATTACTGACACAAAGTACAATAGAAATAGAAAATCTAAATCTCTGGTATTAGTCACTAAGTTATAATAAATCTTATTTAAGGTAAAATCAACAAAAACAAGCTCAGTGACCTTTTCAGCCCTAGTTTTCCGTGCACAACTCACAGAAAGTTTTCTTAACAGATTATTTATTCATAGCAGACTGAATGAGACAATGCTAAAATGATATTGAAAGGATGTTAGGCCTTTCACAAGATTAATGTCAATGTGACAAAATGAGTACTTGTACTTTGCAGTCAGTTACTATTTTTAAGTATGCTTTTAGATTTGTAAGAAATTATTTAACAAATAATTTATTTTCTTTCTATAACTGGAATATGCTCTGCAACATGTTTTTTAGTATTTCTCATGTTTATTTGTTAATTTTCATTTTTTAGATTTATGCTATAGATTTTTTTAATACACATAATTGGCTTAATTATTGGTTATTCCAATGATAAACCTATTAATTGATCTTTTGATTCACATCTGTCTATCCTGAAATCTCATGGAATGGTCACAAGTAGTTGTCAATAGTCTTATAATATTTGATACCAAAATTGACTTGAACAAGGAAACTAGGTGCTACTGAGCAATTCTGAAAGGAAATCTCTCCTTTTCTCTCAGTTCTTTCTATTTTCAAAAAGATATAAAATTTTAAGTTACTGGCAAAAGACCAACTTTGTTTTTCGTTTTTCTATATCATGTGTAAATTAGTATAGGATTCTAATTTATTATTATTTTCCATTTTTGAGTATGCTCTCAGCAATCAATTGCTTTTTTATCATGCATTTGTTTTTCTTTTCCAGGTAGAAAATATTTAACTTTATTGCTGCATAAAATTCTGCGTTCTTCCTTTTTGTCTTTTCAAACTATTCAATTCTCATAAATTGGTATCTTGAATTTTTAATCTTCTCAAGCAGCACTCAAATATCAAATATCAATCAGATGTCATCACTTTATATTTGTCATTTTTCATTATGTATGTCAATATAACCATCCTTTTGGTATTTACACTATAGGCAATTCCAGATGGATATTTTTTATTGAAGAATATAATGAACGATATGAATAATCTATGTAACTAAAAGCAATTATGTGGAAATATTGATATTAATAAATACAGTGTTGGTTTGAGTTTAAAATTTAAAACTTAGTTGCATTTTCTGGATTTTTAAACAGGTGATAGGTGTGAAGTAAATATAGATGAATGTATGTCTTCTCCTTGCCTCAACAATGGAAGCTGCATTGATGGCATCAGTTCCTACAAGTGTCACTGTAAGAGAGGTTTCATCGGAACAAACTGCGAGATAAATGTTAATGAATGTTTGCCAAATCCTTGTCTTCACGGAAGGTGCCTATTCTTATTTAACTATTATTATCTCCATGATAATGTACCTAACTAACAATATTCAAGACTTAATGATATGGGATGTTTGATAAATATACTTTTAATTATGTTCTTCCATAAAGTAAGAATACAAGCACACTTAGAGATGACAGATGTTGCCTGCTTAATCTAATGTAATATAGTGACATTATCTCAATTTCTCCTGCATTTTTGTTCATTACCATAACTAGTATTCAGTAAGTGGAGATTAATTAGTGTTTAATATACTTAAGAGAAAATCTTTAGCTGTTACATGCCAACAGTTGAAATGAGAAGATGTGTCCTAATGTGACAATCAAAATCCTTACAAAATGCCTCAGCACCCACGGTAGGCACATTTGGAATCCATTATAAAACTATTGAAAAATACTATATACTATGTATTACAGTAGGTTACATCAGACCACTATTTTTAAATGCATGGAATAGATACTACTAGTGCTGTATCTGGAACTGAATAAGTAAAGAGCTAAATAACACTCTTTTGTATTTCAGATGCATAGATCTCATTGATGGGTATCAATGCTCTTGTGAACCTGGATGGACCAGCTCAAGATGTGAGATAAATATTAATGTATGTTTTCAAAATGTTTTTTTAATTATAGGGGAAAGGGTAATATGTTGTTGAAACTCATTTTTATTTAGTTAACCTCTGAAGTCAGTATATTGAAAATGTATGACAGAAATTCAGTTGTTTAAAATCCATTCTGAAAAGTGCATTACTTTTTGCTTACATGACAGTGCATTAGAAAAGACCATTAAAAAATGTCGAAAGAAGTTTAAAGGTGAAGTGTGAATGATAAATCTGGAAAGCCACAGCAAGCTAAGCTGACATTACCTGAATATCATTTGTCCCTCAGTTTGGGATGAATAGTATAATTACCTAATTTGTGCATTTGAGTCTCATTTGCTGTAGTTTAACTGCATATTTGAATAGTAAACCTCAAGGTACAACATTCTACACTGGAAGTTGCCATGGCTTGTCTTTAATTTTCAAAAACCATGCAATAATAAAATTCTATGGTGTAAAACCATAGGGTACTAAATGCACTGCCCACTTAGTCCTCTGAAGTTCATTAATAGTTTTATGTTCTCACAGGGAATGGCTGTGGTCAAGAAGGGATCCATATATATAAGTCTGTGCTGTGGAGATTTCCATGGTCAGCAAACCAATTTGTAGAAGGTGACTACATCTGGCAGAACAAGTGAACAGAGTTTACAATACTAACTACACTTTGCAGAAAGTATTGAATTGATTTAGACTTTCTTAAGTTTTCTGCCAAACGGAGTTTAATATGATCTTGGGATATGATCCTTTTAAATGCATTTGACCTCATGAGAAAATCTGGCATGAGAAAGTTTGGAACGAACCTTCCTTCAGGCTATCTGAGTTCTAATATTGCGCTACTGAATTATCAAAAAACATTCCAAAATGTTACAAAAACTTCTTTTTAACTTATGTATTAATGCAGGGACTTTTCATAATTTTTATTTACAGCTTAAAGTACTAAATAACTAAAAATGTGTCATATTACATAAAGGAAGTATAGCCCATAATTTTTCTGTTGAAAATCCAAATCTCACATAAGGTGTAATTCTAGATGGTATATTAGCTTCCAAACTCTTTTACAAAAAGAAAAAGCCAGAAAATAAGTAATCCAGCTCTACAGAACGCCCATCATGATACAATAAGATATGATATTGCAAATCTGTATGTTTATCAGCTATTGCAAATGGTAATACAGAATACCCTTGGGTAATATTTTCTGCTGAACATCCATGATTTACACTTTTCTCCATTTGAAGAGAACAAGAGATTAAATGACCTGTAGACAACATAATGAAATTATCTTCAAAAGATAATCATATTTCATAGCCAGATGTTTGAATATGCATAGATAGAAACTCATAAGGAGAAACAATATACATATACCTTTGACAGATAAGTCTGTCAGAGTAACAACTTCATTTTCTGATAGGCTTTCAATTTGCATGCAGTATGATTCCCAGATTACACTATGCTGCAAATGTCATATTTTAAAGGTTCTATCATTGCATTCATCCTGCTCAGACATATATCATACCTATGCAACTCTTACAGTGATCAGCTAGGCTTTCTGACTATGTAGGGGTATGCATATCACAATAATCGTAATAGGCTTATGCTCTGTATTTGGTTTTTTCTAGAGTAGTTTGGCTATGCAATTTCATCTGGTGAAGGAGCCAAGATTCTGTTTAGAAGGGGGTTCTGCAGGAGTGGCTTTTGTGAGAACAGACCAGGGACTGCACCATGGTAGAAATAACCCATTTGAGTCAGCTCCAACCAACCAGCCACAGGGAAGAGTTAAGCCTCTCACTTAAGATGATGGCACCTTTGTAGAAACATATTTAAGAGCAGAAAACATTGTTCAGCAGACAAAGGAGGGAGGAGAGAAAGAATTGTGAGAAACAATCAGGCAATATCCAAGGTCATTGAAGAAGGAGAGGGCAGAGGAGCTCAAAAAGCTGCAGCAGAGATTGTTGGAGCTGTAGCCCCTGAAGAGAATCATGGTGGAGCAGGTATTTGCCAGCGGTTCATGGAGAGAACCATGCCAGAGTAGACATCTGCACTGCAGCCCACATAAGACCCCATGCTGCAACATGTGAATATGGCCTGAGAGTGTTACAGCCCACAGAGTGCCCCAACAGGAGCAGGCTATAGGCAAGAACTGTGATGCCTACAGAGAGATGGAGAGAAGCCCATGCAGGAGCAGTTTCATCCTGCAGCACCTAAAAAGGACCCACACTGAAGCAGGAGAAAAGTGGGAGAAAGAAGGAGCAGCAGAGAGGAGCTGGTGTGAACAAAGATCCCTCTCTCCTTACCCCTTCTAAAACTTTCAGGGTGAAACGAGGAGGTAGAACACTTTAAAATAGAGCCAAGATGAGCCTGGGAAGAAGTGGAGTGTGGATTTATGTTTTCTTTCTGTTTCTCACTGGTCTATTTGTAGTTGAACGTATATTATTATTTTACCAATGTCAAGTCTGATTTGTTACAGTAAATGGTAACTGATCACTCTGTCCTTATCAATCTAGGAGATTTGTCATCTTCTTTTCTTTCCTTGTCGTGTAGGAGGAGGGAGAGTGAGAGAATGGCTAGTGGTCATTACAAGGTCAGCAACTAAGATGATTCAAATAACCAGTTTAAAAATAATATTTATGGGTGTATATGTATTTCCCTAGGCATACTTGGATCTTCTTTCTTTACTTTTTCACCCTGAATTTTTTCTTTTTTACCCAGGATTTTTTCATCCTCGCCTATATAGCTTCAAGAAAATACACTTCGAAATTTTCTCTGATTGTCTAATACTTTTAGGCACAAAATAAGCACTATATATCTTTGTAGTTATAGTCTATAACTTTTGCATATCAATTATGGAGTGTGTATATTGGAACTTCCCTATCTACTACAGTTTTCATTGCTTTTTCATTTATGGAATTCAGACAAAAACAAGTAATAGTAAAAATATATGCACTATATGAATCAATTTCAATACACACAATTCGCTTTGACATTTGCATATTTTTGAAATTATAAAATGAATGTACATAATGGAAAATTGGTCTTTCCTCTTTGATAAATATAGAATAATAATATGTGCAGTAATAGCAATTATGGTTAGTAATAGACATTGCTTCTTACTTCTTTTTGGCTTTTTATTTCTTTGCTATGATGGATGAGACATGATTAACAGATGTGCTTCTTCCATGCTCAGTTAAGATGGCTCATCCTGTCAAAAAATAAGCAAAAATTGTTTTCAGTGTTTACACAGGAGAATATTCAGTTTGTTGCTGTTTTGGCTTGTATCTGATAGAAAGCTGTGATCAGACGGCATCCTAGATTTGTTTTATTTTATCTGGTTTTACAGATCTTTTATCTCTGTTTTCATAAAAGATAGAACCAAGTGTAAATCAGGAAAATCAGCTAATTTTACATATTAAAAGCACCACAGTTTATGCACATGCAGAGGCTACTTCAAGCAAATAAATATTTATTTATCAGGACCAGACAGATTGCACAAAAGACATGGGTATGGCCAACATTGGTGGATGTACAAAGACCCTCAGATAAGGTGGATACTTTTCATGTGTCTCTGAGACTTTTTCACATTCCTGGGTATTTTTACCTATTGCTAACTAGTTTAAAAAGCATTTGGTAAAGTAAGTAATTCCTTGAAATAAGCTAAACTAATATTAACTTCACAAAAAAAAAAAAAGTGGTTTATGCACAAGATGCAGATAGGTAAATCTAAGAGTAGGAAGAAAGGGAGATACCCACTTTATTCTGTAAAACACAATATCTGTAATTACAGACCCACAGGACAATTTCAGTGTGTGTAATACTTCAGAGACATCTGGCCATGACATAGGAAGTTTCAGTCAGAGTGAATTAGAGAGTCTTTTAAATAGAAGGTAATAGGAAAAATAGATCATATAGATTGGTGAAACAAAAAAATGGGTGAGACCTACAAGAATGTTGAAGAGGAGTTTCACCCCCAAAGTGCTAAACCCTCTGAGGGCATTCAACTGACAGGCATTTTTATAATCTATGACATGAGAAAATCCTATCAACTGATATCATAGTATGATCTTGCATCACAGATACTCTAGCAACAGAGTATATCCTAAACCCCAGGAATATTAAATTATTATATTCAGTTTCAGGAAAATAAACTTTGTAAAAGTGAGGCCCACAAGCATATTAACAGCTATTTAACAAATAATATTAAAAACCCTGGTAAAATATGTGCTATAGCTGAAGAACACAAAGTGGTTCAAAGCTCCTCACTGGCTTAAGAAGGAAACTTTAGACTGTCACAAGGAAAAAAATGGCATTTTAGTAAATG
>NW_005054332.1:2782955-2793722 GCF_000277835.1 Geospiza fortis
GCAGGAACTTCAAAAACCTAAACCAAAAATTTGAAAGTGTCTTTTAAAGAGCACTCTAACTTAGAAAAATTTATTTACATCTATCAAAGTCTGGAAGCAGGGAAGAGGTGGGAATGCTTGATGGTGAAAGTACAAAACATGCACTCAAACAGGGTTTGAGAGAAATTTAGTGAATTCTTTATATTTGACAAATGCCAGAGCGACCTCACAGAATGGAAAGAGGGAAAATGTGGCAGATAAGCTCCAGTGTAAAGTAATATTCTAGGGAGAAATAGCCTCATACAACTGAATTCTACTGTCAGTTACAATTCAGGAAAAAAGATTTGGAACAATTATTGACAGTTCTCTGAAGTCATTGTCTCAATCTACAGTCACAGCAAAGCATAGCAAAAAATCATGCTGGGCATGATCAGGAAAAGTATGAGGAACAAAACAGAGGACATGATTTCCCTGCTACATAAAACCAAGGTGGGCTCGTACATTGGTTATTGTGCACAGTTTTGGACCTTGAACCTTAAGGAGAGTTAGAGAAGCTACAGAGAGTAACAAATATTATGTGAACTGCCTAGCCTACATATAAGGAGATCTTTAAAGGCCTGAAATTGTTCCCTTTAAAGAGGGGAAATCGGAAGGAAATGTAATTAAGATTTAGAAAACTGCTGCAGAGGAAGATAAAAGGAAAATCACTTCCCCAAATTCTGTAGTAAGGAACAGACACTTGGGAGGACATGATAAAAATAAACAGAGAAGTATCTGGAAGAAACCAAACTACTTTCTTTCAGAGGAAGCAGAGAACACCTAGAAGTTCCTGCCCCAAAGGCTAGGGAGTCAGGTCATGTCTTAGTAGGTTAAGAAAAATTAGGCATGTCACAGACACCAGATTAATAATTGAATGATAAATGAGTCAATCAGGGAAATACAGTTTATCATGTCTGATTAGACAGTTCTGCTTGCTGAAGGGAGGATGCATGGGACATAGATTTTGCTAAAGTGGCTTTCCCTCCATCACTATTATAGACAGAATACTGGGGCAGACGGGGCACTGGTCTGATCCAATATGACCCTGCTTTCTATTATTGTCTCAAAATTAGATTTATTTTTATTATTTTTTACCTTCTCCTTGTGCTCATAACAAAAAAAATTCAAGGCAAAAACCCCCATTCTTGTAATTTTGAACTCCTTTTGCATTATTTTGGATAAAACCAACTTTCTGAAAGGTGAACCCAAGTTTTCTCTGTTCAGTCCCCAAGATATTGTATATATATTCAATCTACCAAAAGTAAAAGTTAAAAAGTTTTGGGAAGTAAATAATTTAACAAAATGGATACACTATTATATTAACTGCAAAAAATAGTGTAATAATTTTACTTAATAGAAAAATACACTTTATGTATACTTTTGTTAAGCATCAAATAGAAATATATCTGGACCAGTCATCTAAAGGTCTCAATATAAATCTCATACTTTTCTATGGCATCAGTACTATTGAGATTTAACCCAAAGTATATACACTGTAAAATTACACTATTTTTTCAAAATCTGGATTCAGCATGCATTAAAACCATATGCATACTATATTCTGTATGTAAAAAAACTTTGTTTTAAAGCATGAATTAGCTTCTAAAGCATTTATTTACAGCGTTTTTTACTCTTTTCATGCTTTATTTTTTTATATCATTCTAAACCCTTAGCCACATGACTCTTGCTTATTAAAAAACCTTCAATTTTGACCTGAGAATAGTGTTGTCCTATCATTAAGTGAATGGAAGCATGCCTCTTGAAAGCATCTTTCTTTTGTGGTGCAATATATATCTTTAAATTCCTTTCTTATCCCTTTATTTTCTCCCCTTACCTCCACCTGCAATCACTATAGTGGATTTGAATTAGTTCTCAAAAGAATTATTCCACGTTATAATTACCTTTTTGATACACAGCAAAACTTCACTTAAATAAAAATAAGTCTACATTTTACAAATTTTTGCATTGAATCTCTTTTATAGAAATAGATT
Source organism: Geospiza fortis (assembly GCF_000277835.1). Classification (NCBI taxonomy): domain Eukaryota; kingdom Metazoa; phylum Chordata; class Aves; order Passeriformes; family Thraupidae; genus Geospiza; species Geospiza fortis. The sequence continues at coordinate 2,784,965 of NW_005054332.1, forward strand.
TGAAAGATTAGTTAGAAATAATTTTGTATTTCTAATCAGCATTTCCAAGGCAGAGTAATGGAAAATAGTCCTTTCTGCTGGAAAATTTTTAAAAAATCCTAGCTTCCAAAATGCACTACTAGATTTTTTTTCTTTTAAGAAACAATGTTGAACAGACATATTATTTTGAAAAATAGTGGATTTTTACTATTTTTATTAGTTGGCCAAAATGTGTTCCCTTAGAACTTTTTGAAGCTACGGATTGTGAATTTGGAAATAATAGAATGAAATACGTAGAAAATTGGGCTTTCTTAGATAGAATGACCTCACTTCCAAAGACAGATGTCAGTATGGACCCACAGATTTGGATATGGAAGTAGTATGCCTTGAGCAAAGTGCCTTTCTAGGTCACTTGTGAAGAGTCCAGATTTCAGAAAAATTCCCTGCCAGAAGAACCAGTGAACTGTGCCATGCCAAGGTGGACTCTCTTAAGGGACAGTAATTTTCTTCCTAGTAAGAACAAGATTTACGACACCATGACATTCAGAGAACAGGAAACACCGAGAAAAAATAATAAATTATTGCACACTAATAAATGTAGTGGATCTTGTATGACATTGTTTGAACTAAGAATTCTTAATAAAATACAGCCTTAAAAGAGCTGCTTAACTAAAAATCTTAATATTCTTTCATTTTTTTGCCTTGATTTTTAAATTGCCTTGCTATGCTAGAAAAATCAATAAGGACTTATATTTGTTGTAAACATAGTTTAGTAAAAATAAATCCAGAAAATCACCCTTCTGTTCTCCTGTTAGAAGTATGTATTTTCCATTCACTTACATCTCCATGGAAATTAATACTTGTATTTAACTTTTATTTGCCTGGAGCATATGTTTTAGAGATGCCTCAAGCCTTTATTTTAAAACATAATGAGGTGGAAGATCAACATTTAGCAGTTTTATAGTGACTGATTCTCAGTAGTCAAGTTGAACCTTATCTCTTGCTGGATATATCTGGATTTGGGGAATCCTGGTGGTTATTTTTGTAGTAACTATCTCTGGGAGTTAAATACTCAATTTATAATAGTTCTTGTGAAAATAACTGTGCACTGCCATTATCTCTCTCTCAATTTTTTTGTTGATTATGTAAACCTGAGAACACTCATAGAGCCATCAAGAATTCTGAAACTTCTTATAGCAAAGAACTCACATTGATTATTGCTTTTAATAGCTAGAAAAAGATCTATAATCCATAAATTTGTCTAATAATTTTTAACCCTTATATACTATGTTTTCAGCAGCATCATGTGAAAATTATATATATGATGTATTAATTGTTTTGAAAAAAATTCTATCCTAAAAATTCTGTTAAGTGTTATTTTTCTTAGCTTTAACTTACTGTGAAGTATTTTAGCTAATACCTAAATCATGTTATAGTTTACATTTTTTCACACGCTTTGTAGTAACAGATTCTAGAACTTGGCACAATGTCTCAGTTTCCACTAACCATAAAAAGAGAAATAATCATCTGTCTTGGTAAGTCATAGTGTTAGTCATAGTTCCCCTCTCTGAAGACTTAAGGGTAGAATTAGCAATTTTTTCCAAAGCATTCCAATGAGAGTTCGTGTTGATAGCATGTCCATTATAATTTTAAAATCATTTCCAAGTTCATTGCCTGTTAACAGCATATAAACTCAAAGGATTCCATGTTAGGTCAAAATAAAGTCCATGTTTCACAGAAAAAAAGCCAACAAACTCAGAATAAGAAACTCCTACTGAAAGGTACTCCTCCTGCTTTACTCCTAGGAGGTCAGATGTAAGAAAATTCAAAAGATATTTGGATGAGAATAAAGTGTGTAAGACTAGTAAACAGTTGATAAAAACTCTATACAAATAATTACGATTGCATAATTTTTATTTTATTAAATAATTTATTTTCTTTGCATTGGAGCTTATGAAAGCCATCTATGTTTTGAAAGATGAGCTGGGAAGGGGAGCATTGGTATGCTGAAAAGTGTGAGTACTGCCGTCCCTTATGCGTGTGAGGAAGGTTTGGTAATAACCAGAGCACCTCAACTAAAGTCAATAAGGTGGAGCATTTTGGGATATTTTGGTAACAGTGCAAGCAGCAAAACCCTTCAGAACAAGAAGATGAGAAGATGAGAAGATAAGGCCTTAGGAGCAGTTTTCTGTCCTGGTTTACTTGTCTGTGTGTGGCTGTAGCCCAGGTTTGACTGAAGCTGCCCTTGAATGCAACAACCAAAGCAGAAAGGGAAAAAGGATAATGATGGCCACAGGAAAGCTAGGCATCACAGCTCTGTTTGGACAAGTTATTTGCTCTGATAGGACAGAAAAAAAAATGTTACAGCCTATGAATACCCAGGTATGGTGAGTTCCCTTTGGCTGCCACACATCCACACAGCCACTCCTGCACTCCTCCACCTAATCAAGAGAGAGAGAGAGGAAATAAGAAGAGAAACTTGTGGGTCAAGGTAAGGACTGGGAGATCGGTCATGGTCACTGGTTATTGTCACTCAGCCCAGGAAAGAATAATTTAAATTACTGTTCATGAAAAACTAAAAGACTTTCTTTCCAACCTGTCAGAAAACATGTTTCTGCAGAGTCTCGTCTCAAGGGGCTGCAGCTCCTGCCAGGAGCATGGTCAAGCACAGGCTCTCCCACAGGCTGCAATCTCCTTCAGGGCACATCTACCTGCTGTGGTGTGATGGTCACATGTGTAGCAGTGCGGATACCTGCTCCTATGTGGTCCTTGGTGGGCTAGAAGAGGCCAAACGGTTTCCCAGTGGTCTTCTTGAGGATCTTCCCAGGGATCCCTGGTGGACACGCCTCCCCGTCCTTCTTCTCTGACCTTTCAAACTGCAAGGGTTTTTTTCACACTTTTTCCTCACTCCTGTCTCCAAGCTTTTCTGCACATTTTTATACACTTTGTAAACACATTGCAGCTGCCCCAGCCTTGGGCTCAGCCACACCCCACATGTGGTGCGCAGTTGGATCTGGCTGGAGCTGGCTGTGTCTGGCTGGGGCAGGCCTGGCCTGCTCTCCCAGAGTGCCCCCTGCCACCCTGCGGCCCCCCACCCACTGCAAGCAAAACCTTGCCGCATGAATCTATTTTAACAGCTCTTTTAACTTGAGTTATCTCAATTTCTTGTGTCAAACGAAGCCGTGTGCCAGGCCTGCAGCAGCGTGCTGCTGCTTGGGCCAGAGCGCAGCAGGGCGCTGAGGCCGGGTGGTGTACAATTAGACTTTCAGTGTTCTCAGAGGAAACGAAAAATGAAAGTGGGGCTTTAAAAAAATGAAGAAATCTGAGAGAACAGTAATTAAAAGGAGTACTGGATGTTTGTAGAAAGTCCTGAGGAAGGAAACAATTTGGGGGCCAAAGCTGTTGCTGTTATTGCCCTCTCAACCTCTCAGTGTTATGACTGCTCAGTGGGCTCTGGAGGTCTCAGCATGTTCTCTGCTTTTTAAATGGAATAATTCTGCTGAGAAATCCAACTCAGAGCTGAAAGTAATTTTGTGCCTTCTGGGAGGAATTTCATTTTGGTATTATTTTCTTTGTGGTGGCTTATTTTTGGTTGGTTGGGGTTTTTTGTGTGTGTGGCTTTGGTGGCTTTGGTTCTTTTTTTTTCTTTTTTTTTTTTTGTTCCTAAACATTTATTGATAGCAAACTATTGGTAGAAATTGCACCAATTCTTAAGAAGTTTGCTGTCAGATCAAGATTTTGTCTCTGAAGCTTAAAAATGATGCATTTTGAAATTCCCATTCAAATTAAAGTTCCAAATTTAGTAAAGATTGAAAAGACCCCATGAAAATAAGAAGCTACAAATTTAAATAGAAATAAGTCGATAATTGTGACACTCCTATATATCAACAAATTTGTGTTTTGGAAAAGCTAAAATTACCCATCTTTGTGAATGTTATTGTTGTAGTTTTCATTTTTCTTAGTTATTCAGAGGCAATTTTCCTTATCTGACCACTTCTAAGCAAGGAAAGGTTAAAATCATAATATATTTTTCTCCTATTATACTGAAGAAGAGAGGCAATGTTTCTAGGACAGTAAGTCCCTATTGTTGCTCCAATTTGGCAGCTGTCTGGTTAGGGGTCATAGTTGAGATTCAACCTCCTATTATATAAAGGAAGACAAAATGAAAACAGCATTGGTGTTTCAATGAAGTTGTCTTCAGATAATCAGGGTAGCTGGGAATTTTCTGCAGAGCCAGATATTCTCTGATGCCATGCTGTAAAATCAGTCTCTGGTGGGATCTAAGATAGGCAAAACTTGGTAATGGTTGTCTTACAACTTCAGTTTGTCATCTCATGTTCTTGTTCTTTAGACTAAAAACTACAGCATTTGGTGGTAGTGTGGTAGCTCATCAATTTTGGGATAAAGTTATTTGTGGCATTTTTAACATAGTTGTGCCTTTATGCTGAGACAGTTTTCTTGCACGAGTTAAGAGCAGCACAGACTAGCATGGCTCTGGTAATAGTGTACTCTGCTTTTTTGCAAGTGTAATGACAAACTTTTAACTGCAGCACATCAGAATGTACTGGAAAGTGATAGGTGTGATTTCTTTCCTACAAACTTTCTGACATTTATCTTACTGTAAAATCTTAAAAGAACAACACATTTCACAGGAGAAAATAAAAGGGTTTTGTGTTGTTCAAAACTTGGTACAACTGTGATAGTGTAATGAACCAAAGTTGTGAACTTTAGGCTGAGCTTTGAATTTATCCATACTTTGATGATTTCAGTATTTTTTGGAATTTTGGATTTTGAATCATAATTAAGTAAAAATTTAATCCATTAATTAATGTAGATTTAATTTGTTCTGCTAATGAGAAGAAATAAATTTTGGGTTGGTAGTGTGGAATACAAGTGAATACAAATTAAGAAGATGGGACAAGTTAATGGAATAGAAAAAAATCAGAGAGTTGGAACTGAAAATTGAGATTTTTTAAACAAAAAAGAACACTACTGTCTGCCAAAAAAAAAAAGTAATTAATATAGCAAAAGATTACTTCTAGAACCTAGACACAAATTTTGGCAGTCTGTAGGGCTATCTCCATCTTCCTGTGGGATATATAATTCAATTAGCTTATGTAATGCTCACTAATAAATCATCCTATATACAGCCAGCTGGAGAGCTTATAGGAAAATAAGTTGTTTTCTCACAATTCCCCACGGACATCTGCATTTACATTCTGTCAAAGTTACTGTATTACCTGCAGGAAATGTGAGTGCCCTTGGATATCCTTAAAGAATTAAACCTTCTAAAGTTACAGGAGTGTGAAAATAAATTTAACATACTGGATTTAGCCAGACTATTTGGGTTGCAGCTGCAAAATACAATTCCTTTGGGATGTAGGTAAAAAGTAGGTTTCTGTGATCAAGGACAAACACATATTTCTTGCACTGTCTGTTGCACTAACTAAACTCTCCTGTAATTCTGGAGAAATATTAACTTGCTGCTAATTTGTGTGGTTTAAATTTGATGATTTTTACATTAACCTTATCAGAGGAAATTGTTATTATGTGAACACATAAACATGTTGCTATTTGCAATATTAGGCATTAATTGATAATGAGAAAACATTTGATAACAGGCTTGTGTGCATTCATTTATATAAGTAATTCTTTATTCTGTCCATAATTGCCTTACTAATGTGTTTCTTTTACAGCAGTAGGCCCTAATGTAAAAAATTAGAAGGAATAATTGTAACACTGTGGCTCAAAAACATGTTTTAAAAATTTAGTCATGATTGGAATCGCATACTTTTGGTTGTAAGACTGCTTATATAAAGCTATATTTGCATCTCTGCACGATTAATGAGTAGGAACAAGTATAGTGAGTGTGAGCTGTAATCAAAGGATCTCTGTATAGCAAAAAATTGTATCAAATTCGAGGCTTCTGTTTATCAGACAATAAAAAAGTCCAATACTTTTTCTGATCTCCAGATTCAGTCTCTTGCACTTGTTGAGCTGAATGAGTAACTAATGTGTTTTAAAGGTGTGTAATCACTGTATTATTATTTCTCTTCTCAGGAATGTGAATCTGCTCCCTGCATTAATGGCGGTTCTTGTCAAGATGCCATCAATGCATTTGTTTGTGTTTGCCTGAGTGGCTACACTGGCAGGTTTTGTGAAGTGGATGTTGATGTTTGCAGAGAGTCCACACTGAACTCAGTTCTTTGTTACAATGGAGGTGTATGTGTTGATGGACCTGGAAGAACATTTCATTGCAGGTTAGTATGAGTACTGTCATATAATTGCTTAAATTAATACACATTGATTTTTTAATATTTCGGGCAGTACTGATACCATGTGCATTATATGAACTCAAAGGGATTTAGTGCTCAATCTAGTTGTCAAAAATATTGTTATCTTAAACTATTCATTGCTTAACATCAGACTCTCATATCTGAAAAGTTAGCTCCGAGTGCTTTTCAGAATCATGTGTGGAAATGTCTAACATAAAGTGACCCTAAAATATTTAAAATTATTATGTTATTGTTATGTATGTACTCGTGTGTTTCAAAGAAAATGAACTTGTAATCAGATTTAGATGACAGGTAATTTACATGCTATGTGTGCACAGACACATATCCAAAACAACGTCCTAAGATCCATCATCATTATTCTCCAGCTGTTAGACTTATTCCTAAAAGCATGTAGTTTTATACCTTATGTACTTTTAATATGGTTTTAAAATTAGGCTACTTTATAGACTGTCAAATCTTAGTATCTTAGTCCCTTTTCAATTGCTACATTTGTAGAAATATTAAATACTAAGACCTTGTTTTATAAACATTCTTAAGAGAGAAACTAGAGATCTACTCCTATAAATTTATATATTCTAGATCCCTCTGAGTACCTTACTCCAATGAATCAACTGCAGCACTCAGCTTGGTGTCATAGGCAAACTGGCTGAGCATGCCCTTAATCCCACAATCTGTGTCATTGATGAAGATATTAAATAGTGTTTATATCATGACAACTCAAAAAATATTATCATTTAGCTTAGACCTTTCAATACGTGCTAAAGTAATTCACAATCTCTTGATTCTGCAATGGGCTACTACCTGCACAAAGACTTCTGTTGGGACTCAGGTGTCTCATAACCTGTTTTGCTCATGATTGTTTTGTGGCCAGTTTGAAAATTCAATCCTGTGCATTCTCCTGTTTCTTCTTTCCTAGCTCATTTTCACTCTAGGCTCCTTTTTTCAAACTTAAGTACTTGCACTTGCTTCTGAGCCCAGCACTGACCATCAGAAGGACTTCATGGAGCCAGATTCAGGCAACTTGAAAGGAATTATAATCTGAATTTTTAGTGCTGCCAAGATTACAAAGGTTTTCATGGGCGTTATAATAGTACAGTAGGGTAGGTTGATGTAAGATATGGTTGTGATGCCACAAAAAGAAGTGACATATTTGATATAAGTCTCTTTGGATGGGGTCCAGGGAAAGGACTTTTCTCAGCTGATTTCCTCTCCTATATTCATATGCTTTAGAAAACAGGCATAATTCCCTTTCTTGTCATTCATTAGGTGCTACAATTCCAAGTACTGTCTACAAATAGAAGTAAGAAACATAAAAAGATCATAAAGCCAGGTTTGCTACTGTGCTGTGAATGTTACAATATGAACCCTACTCCTTTTGTACCCTTCCATTCACGTGTTCTAAGCAGTCTGAACAATGCTCATGTACAATCTGGAGGATAGGAGTTATATGGAGGATAGAAAAGTGGAATTGAGGAAAAAAAAAGGAAGTGAGAAATATCTCCTACTCTAGCAAACCAATACAAACATTCAAATAAATAATGAGTCTTAATGCCTGTTACACACTGTGGAATGGGCAGCAAAAGAACTTTAATCCAGTATTGCTTAGAGTCTTCTTGTTTTGGAGATATGTCTTGGGATGTTTCAATTTTGTAGCTAGTAGATCAAAAAATAGGAAGTAGAGAAAATGGTCCAGTAATGGGCAAGTGTCAGGCTGCCTTAACTGTAAGCACCACTGCCAGCTTCATCTATGATGTATGTGATATTTTATTCAGTAGTGCCATGAACACTTCAACTTTCCTTGAATTATGTGTGAATCAATTACATGAACAACCCTACAGGCTTCTTAAGAAATTAATAAGAAAAATACCCTTTGAGATAGTTCTTGAATTGTGTGTAATCGGAAATATCTTTCTGTCTTCAAACCCCTGGTTTAAACATAAAAAACTCATTGAAAATGAGAGGGATGCTGGGAGTAGTAATTCTGTTCTATCCTGGGCAGATTGCCACTGAATCAGTGCTTCAGGAAACAGATTGCCATCTGAAAGGATGCCCACCTACCTTCCTTTGTATTTCAGTCTTCTCAATTAAAAGTTCTGGCTGCCACAACAATAAACACTATACGAATCAGCAAATTAATAATAAAGATAACATTGGGCTCAGGGGGCCTTTCAGAAGACAATTCAATCCAATATTCATATGATTGATATAATGAATACATAATAGGAATTCCAAAGCCTTTTCATGGAATGTTCCAAGTCTTCTGGGAAAGAAAAACTGTTTACATAAAATACTCTGAAATTTCTCATTGTATTTAATCGTCAGGTGGCTCATCTCCACTTTTGCATTTTTTGGTCCCAGACCATTTAGTTTGTTTAACTTGGGATTTCAAAATATAAGCACAATAATGAGAAAAAATATTCTTCCTTCCCCTCTAATTCTTGCATTGGCCTTTTTCAAATGCTCATTTCAAATATTTCCTGCTG
>NW_005054332.1:2793732-2838545 GCF_000277835.1 Geospiza fortis
GTCATAGTGTCTTGGAAGGACTACATGTGTAGTGCTTTCAGCCTGATCAGGTGAAAATAATGTCAACAGTCCTATGACAGGTCTTGCCCTAGATTATGTTCGTGAATATTATAGCTTCATTGTACTTTTTCAGCATTTTATAGAACATACGTGGTTTGTAAATGTGGGGTTTTTAAGGGGAAAATGAGGAAACTTTTGATGTAATTATTTTTCAATCTTTTTTTCATAATTTATTATTATCGTTATAATTTAATGTATTTATTGTTTGTGGGTGTGAGAGATGTGTAGCACTACAAGTAAGTTTGACCCTATCTTTTGATTCACAAAGGAGGACTGGTACTTTTTAAATCAATTTTTTGGATTATATTTGACAACATAATTTTTTTCAGAACTGAAGCTTTTTTGGCAGCATCTTTACAAGATTATTTTATATTCAAGACAGGTAAGTGTGAATATTTGATTGACAGAACTAGTGACCAAAAAGATGCCAAGTTTTTTCTTCCTTCAGCTCATGAGATCTTAGAAAAAAGTCTAAAATAGGAATATGTTATTCTATATTTCCTCCAAATAAAGTGCAATTATTTTTAAACATTCATTATGATATCCACCTATCTATTCTTTTATTCTACTGTTAAGGAAGCAGAGTTTAGATTTTAGAGCATCTTATTTCAAGTACCAATGTGTTCTAATTTTCTTGATCTGTTTGAGCAAGGACCAGCAGTCCTCATAATGAGCTAGGACCTCAATAGGGATCTAGGAGAGCGATTAAAACAATTCAAGCATGGAGAGGCTGTATGAGCAAAAAACTGAAGTCTGGAAGACATATTATTCTGTGGTATGCAGACAGCATATAAGATAAGAAATGGTAATGTAGAACAGTTTGTCTTAGCGCTTGTAGAAGATAAGCAATATACTACTAGTATGAAGCAAACAGTTGTGGGGGGACCCTAGAAGTGCAGCCTTGTAGGGCAACCTAGGCAACTGTATCAATTTTTTTTTTTCAGAATCAAACTTGTTTAGGATTTGTTAAGTATTTTTAAGCAGAAACGTGATTTATCAGTACTGTATATTTAGTTTTTTACCCCAAAGGAAATAGAGCTATTCTTTGGAGTTGTTCATGCCAACTGTACCTCCAGGCAGTGTACAAAAAGTTCTCCTGTATTTCAAAAAGCTTAACATGGGGAACATTTACACAGCTCTGTGCCCCCATCAACTCAAAAAAGCGACTTAATAGTAAAGTATTTGTTTTGAGGCTTTCTCAGGTCTTGTATGCTGGGTAACAGAAAAAACATGCTTCTGGTGGAAGACTGCTAATTGAAGAGCTTCATTTCATTTAGATGGTGAAAGACAGCTTGCAAGGTCTGACCAAAGCTGCAGAATATGTGTTACACAGCGCTATGCTGTTGGGACTCATCCCCATACAGGCTACCAATTGTTGGTGTTTGGCACCAATCTAACTGTCACCGTCGGTTTACCATCTTACTATAAAACTTTCATACCTTTTCTTTGTGAGTTCCCATAGGCAGGTTCTTACAACACTGAATCCTTTTTTCTTCCTTCTGCACAACCAGCCAACTCCTTCCTGTCCTTTACACAACCACCTAACCCCTACTCCTCACAGCCCACCCAACAATCTCCAACTCTCCTCTTGATCCTCTTTTATAACACCCATCCTTATTGGACATAGCTGTGACCTGTTAAGGGCAGGCCTGTTCCTACTCTTTGGTAATTAGTACAGCTGCAACTCCTCAGGGGTAAGATTGCCTTCAGTACTATTCTCCTTCAATCCATCCTCCCACACCATGCCTGTAAGTTCTCAGCACGCTGAAATAAATGTAAGAAGCAAGCCATTTTTTAATATGGAAAAAGCAACTTCACTGGGCCATTAGAATCTCTTAAAATTGGCAAGTCGTAAAACAATAGGTTCTCACATTTGTATGAGCTATGAATATATATGCAGTACGCTCTGTTTCGTCTATGAAAACAGATGCCTCTCCATTTATATGTAGATAACAAGATGGATTTAGCTGATTTCATAATTGACTGCCTAGTTCTTTACACTTAGTGAAGCATGAATATTTTAGTTTTTGCATTGTGTGTATGTGTTAGGCTACGTGAAAACAACATAAAGTGTGTATGGATTCAATCGAAGAACCATATAACCCTGTATGCTATTTCCAGGAGTGGCCATAAGGGGATTGCCAGGAAAAAAAATGAAATGTGCACATGTTATTTGTCCTCCAGTATTTTCTTATGTTCTTTTAAATGGGGGTTTTCCTGAGCCTGTTTTGATTTGTTCAGTAAAAGTCAGTGAGTGTCTACTTGCACCATTTTCCCTTGAACATATATAAACTTTTCCTCTGAGGATGGGGCTTTGACTAGGCAATCTCTACAGATCCCTGCCCATATCAGCTCTTCCGTGCCAATATGGTACAGCAAACAGACCCACACGTCTCATCTGTTGCATGGAAAAATATCTCCCTTTTTTAAAATTATAACCACTGCTGCTGCCAGCTTTATCCCATATCTAGTGTGGAAAAGGAGAATGAAAAGATGATTCCAAGCCAAGCTTTCCTTGTTTTTGTGGGCCACTGACACATTGCTCTATGATTCTTCCTTTCAAGGGTGAAGGTTTCTTGTGTTCCCAGTCCTTCCTCCTTCAGAAGTCATCACAAACTTTTTGTCATCCTTGTTGCCCTTTTCCAAGGCTCTTTAATTACTGTTTTCCCTTTACTAACACAACAGGACAAGAAGTACACACAGTATCCAGGCTGTGGGCTACCTGTGATTTATACAATGGCATGGTTTTTTCTCCTTCTCTATTCCTCCCATAACAACAGCAACTAACTTTTCACTGGTGCTGTGAGGAAAGGGAATATAGATGTTTCAGAATTATTAACTGGTTGATCACTAAAATGTAGTTTTCATAGAGAATAGTTAGGCAAATTTAGCATGCTATGCGTGTCTGTACTACTGTATGTATCATTATTTTACATATGTGTATATGTATATATATATAAAAAATGCATATAAATATGTGCATACATTAGTTTTCATTATATCACACTTCTATTTAATCAAATCTCATTCTTATCACCAGATAAATAAGGATGGGAAATTATGTTAATCATAATTAATAGTTATTTATCCATTTTATAATGACAAATGCTGGTGTCTTCATATGAAAAATACTAGCTGTAACACTATCAAATGAAATAGTATAATAAAATTGCACAATTTGTCCTGTATTTTTCTCACTTACATGACAAGAATAAAAGGGAAAAAAGAACAAGTCCATCATAGTCTTTATTTGATAGCTGCTAATATAAAAAATTACTTTAATAAACTAAATTTAATAACTATTAACATGCTCCTACACTTTGAACCATAAACAGAACTGTAATAAAATGGTTAACATGTAATTAAAAAAAAAAAGTAGTTCTCTAAGTGAATTTTTAAAATTACTTTAGAAATATCTTTGAGAAGAATATTGAATTTATATGTTGCTCTTTTTGTATGATGTTGCATGAAGGGTAAAGGAGTCTACCATAGCCATAAGGAGGCAACAGATCTGTTGTAGAGGGGTTGTGCCTGTATTAGCAAATTAACCAGGAGGTCAAGATCACAGGATTTGGAATAAGCATGTAAACTTAACAAATAATGTATTGGAAGGTGCTTAATGTGTACAATATACCTGATGGAATACCTGTCTCCTGGAGCTTCTGGGCAAAAGTAGATTAATATTTTCATTCTGTCACTCAAGTGGATTATATGTTTTGCTATTCAAACATATCGAACAATTTTAGAGACCCACTGTGATATTTAGCTAATTAAATAAGGAAAGGGAAATATAGAAAATTGAAAATGACTAGAAGTTGTAAAAGTGGAGCATGAAGAAAGGCAAGGCATTAAGACACATATGGCAAACATGACTATATGTATTTATTTATTTTAATAAATGTATGCTCTATCTTTTTTCAGATTTTACCAGTGATATTTACAATGGCAGCACCTAATCTAGTTAAAATTATCCACTCCTTATCGTTTTACTGTTCTAAAATTCAACAGTAAAGTGCAATCTGCTAGAGAATTAGCATTGTCTACAAAAATGCAGACAGCAGTGTCTGGAAATGAGGCACTAAAATCTAGCAGGAGTAAGAGCACACCCAAAAGCAAAACACAAATCTAATACAAATCACCCATCTGTCCAGTCCCAGAATAAAACTGTTTTAAATCTTACATCTGAATAGTTATTGCCAATTGCTATGTTCTGTTTTTTAAGCAAACCTTTTAAAAATTCATTGCCTTAAAAGAAACAGGATGCCTCTACCCTATGTATGTATTGGTTTGGGGTTTTGGCTTTGTTTTTGTTGTAGCTTTTGTTTTTGTTTTGTGATTTTATGATATGGAAGCCAAATAAAAATAGCTAGTGGGAATTATATTCACATTCTCATTATGCAAGGGACTGAGCAGGTGAGAATGTACCTGTAACAGAACATTTCATTTTTTTCTAGTTATACGCAGAGAATATTTAGTTCAAACTTACCCAAAACATGAATGCCTAAGTAAAATCCAAGACCTAGAAAAAGATTTAAAATTTCACAGTGCTTTACAATATATTATGCTTTTTATTAATTCAGCATACCATATGAAAGACTAAAGCATGTTACACAAGTGGTTCAAAGACATGTCACTATTGATATTTTTGCTGTTAATCTTCAAAACTTTGTGATATTTGTGACATTCTTTTTTTTCTTTCTAAAATGTATATTCTAAGCACATGTACAGAAATGACAAATATACTGCTAAGAGTTAACTGACTGAGCATTTATGCTGCAACAAACCTATCAGAATTTGCATCACTTTAAGATTACTGTACTTGGTTACATTATATTAACAAGTCGTATAATGTGACAGTTGACAATGTTTAATATGTTATTGTTTAAAATCCCTTATTTACTGTTTTGCAGAGTTCAAACCTACTGGCATTTTGGAAACATAAGAAATTTACTACCTTGAGTAAATTGTATCTTGACTGACAGCCCTCAATTTGAAAAAGGGCTGTGCTTCATATGAGGTCTGCTAACTCAGACTACAAGACAACAGTTTACTCTAGAATCCTTGAGGGTATTTTTTAATAATTAGATAGATATGTTCACTTTTTACAACAAAAATTGTTACAAGAAACATAAAAAACAATGAAAAGTATTACTCCTTATTTTAAGACCAAGATAGAAGTATTACCATTTCAGCTTGTCTGTATAAAAAAGGCTTCTTCTAAATTTGTCCATTGACCTTGGTTGCACAAAAAATTTTAAAGCCTGTCAATTTCAGGTGATTGCTTAAAACAACAGAATTTCTGCAGATTTTATTTGATGGATTGAATGATTTATTTTGATTTTGCTTTTTAAAGTGCATTTATTGAAAAAGTTGCAGGGTGGCTTATGCCTATTTAATTTTACTGTAGCCTGCATTTTAAAAGGTGAGAAAATGAAGTGAGTTTGAAAAAATTTAGGGCGTATTTTATTTTTTTTCTCTTAAAGAGCAAGCTGCCATTGTCTTTCAGATGTATAGATTGATGCTTTGTAGAGATGGGCAAAGGCATAGACAAGGGAAAAAGAAAGGAAAAAAAGAGGGTATTATCAAGGTAAATTGGTCATTTTAAAGTCCATAATAATAATAAAAATGCTTTTTCCATTTAAGTTCATCATTTAAAATGGAAATTTCAGAATTAGTCTCCAGGGGAGCCCTAAAAATTTTTACAAGCACATGTATATGCCAGTATGCATGAATATTTTTAGTTACTACCCTAGAATTTTACTCTATATTTATGAATAAATATAAATAAGTGCATCTAACTGAGTAGCAATACTGTAAAGATACTTTTTACCATAAAACCCTTTAGTAATTGCAAATACTATTTATATTTACTCAAATTTAAATACATATATATATATATATAAGGCATTGTGTTTTATGCCTGAATTCAATACACAATGTAATTCTATTAGAATTTCTCTTAAGTGTCATAAACTGTGTATATTAATGTAACTGGAATTACACATTCTTTCTTTTTATGGATTTACCTGAAATGCTTTGCTATTTCCTGAAGACTTCATGCTGAAAAACCTCAATTTCAGTTCTATAGGACACAGCTAAAAATCAGTGTTCACCCAGTTTCTATTCATCTGCACTGGTGAACTAGGTGCTTTTCCTGGGAGCTCAACCCAGGGGAATAATAATTTCTCTTCATAAAATAATGTAGTACATAGTACTAGGTAGTACCAGCTACAGATTTATTTTTTTCTCCAACTCTGTACACCTGAATTACTTCATGCTGAAGTAACCATAACTTAGGATGCACTAATGCTAGAAACAAGATGAATAACTTTTGTAAAATAATCTTCCTCAGGGTTTGAGAAGTGAAGTAATAGTTTATTTTCATTGTTGATAAAATTTTCAATAACTTTTTGTTTAATATTGAAACATTGTTCTCTGTACTCATTATTGTGTTAGAGAATTAGGGGAGAGAAAATGGAACATAGGAACTGCCATTTAATCAGACCTCAGCCTCATTTTGTTCTCTATCTGATCTTGTACTGATTTTAGAGGAATGCCTAAGGAATTCAGTAGAAAAATACTTTTCTCCCCAACTCTTCATCTACCACCACAAATAGGTCTCACTTTAACTGGTTGGAGGCAGTGATTTCCCTGAAGAATAAGTTCAAGATCCTTCATAAAGGTTATTTTAAAACATTTTTGCATTAAATATGAACATTTCTGTATCCGCTAAATTTCTAATTTCAGAACATTTCTAAGATTTCCCTCACAAGTCTACCAATACAAATTGTTCATCTGTTAATCTCTAACAGTGTTATGTAGGTTGTGAGTATTGCTTTATACTTTTCCTTGTTTTGATTTCTTCCAGAACTCAGTTTATCCAAAGTGAGTATGATTGCAGGTGTTCTGACTTCTTCTCTGTGAGCATTGCAGAATATGTTCTTCAGTTACTAGGTACTTTGGTTCCTACTAAGTATTCCTATTACTTTTCTCATTTTCTCATCAACAATCTTGTGATGGCCTTACAGTAAGAAATTTAATTGCTGTTTTCTCTCAAATAAAAAATAAAGAGAACAGAAAGACTTCAGGAAACAGACTCAGCCATCTTTGCTTACCCAATAAATGTAGAGGGCAAACAGTAAGTAATTGCAAAGCTATGAAAGTAAGGAGCATAAAACATAGTTCTTTACTGTCAGTGGTCTGTTGGAATGAAAATATTTATTTTTTTATTCTAAATATTACACTGATTTGGAAAGGGTAATAAAAACTAAAAATAATAACATGTGCAGAGGCCCAGAAAAGAGTGAAGAGACTGCGGTCATCAGCAATTCTTTGACTATGTTTGATTATTTTCTTCATCAGCAAACAGTTGTCTCCTATTTTTATTTCTTCCATCTATTTTGTGATGTTTGATCCAAGGTTCAGAAAAGATTAAAGGTGCAAGTGTAAGGTGCAAGCCAATTTTCTATCCCACTCTTACTTGCATGCTGGTAAAAACACTTTTTCTGCATTATGTTTTGTAGATCTCTCAACAGTTTCAAATATCTGCAGCTAGCTAGATTAAGAAATTAAGATGGCACTCTAGGCACTACACTGGCACTGCGAGCAGTAAAGTTAGCTTAGAATGGTAAACTTTTAAAAAAACTGTATGCTATAAACCTTGCTATAAACCTATAATGCCTTAGTTGTATCATTGTCATACATTGTCTGGAGAAGTTAAAGGCACTGGGGAAAAAATGAGAAGCATCTGTTTTTCACTCTAAGTCTTGCCACGTTTGGCAAACAAAAAACAGTTTGAATTGAGAAATTAAATTTATAGCTTACTGGTGAGTAAACCCAACAATTTACAGGCTTGTCTCCTGAAATTGTTTTCAATGGGAAGGCTACCAGATGTGGTACATTAGGCACTGTTGAGAATTTTTCTAGTACAATATGGTTGAATGACAAAAGAGAAATTAGATGGTGGGGAAAATCAGACAGTGGAAGAAATTCTATGAATGCCAATATTTGAAACAAATATTGTTTGCACTTGTTTTGAAGAAATGCAAACTTTCCTTTTTTATTTAAAATCTTAATTAAATGGATAAACTGTCTCATACTGTGCATGTGCTGAAAGATGTGCCAGAGGTGAAGACCACATTGGATCAACAGAGATCTGTGGTTGGAACTCAGGAAAAGAAAAAGGAGTTTGTGACCTTTTGTGACCTTTAGAAGTAGGGGCAGGCAACTCAGGAAAACTTACAAGGATGTGTACCTGGTTTAGTTAAAAGTGTCCCTGTCCATGGCAGTTGGAACTAAATGATCTTCAGTGTTCTCTTCCAACTCAAATCATTGTATGATTTTCTATGCTGTGAGGTTATGCAGGTAGAAAATTGGAAGCACCAAAGCTCAAGTAAAACTTAATCTTCCTAGAGACATAAAAAATATTTGTATAAATACATTAGCAACAAAAGGAAGGATGAGGAGAATCTTCATACATTATTGGACATGAGGGGGGGAACAGTGGGAATCGAGGCACACAAAGCTGAGGTACTTGATGCCTTCTTTGCCTTAGTCTTTAACAGTGACTGCAGTTGTTACAGGAATCAATTGCCTGGAGAAAAAGGACCTGGAGGTGCTGGTTGATGGCCAGCTGAACACGAGCCAGCAGTGTGCCCAGGTGGCCCAGAAGGCCAATGGCATCCTGACTTCTTTCAGAAGCAGCATGGCCAGCAGGATTGCGGAAGGGGCCATTGCCTCTGGTGAGGTTGCACCTTAAATTCTGTGTTCAGTTTTAGGCCCCTGATGATAAAAAAGACAGTGAAGTGCTGGAGCCTGTCCAAAGAATCTGGAAAAAGGGTCTAGGCAGTAAGTCCGATGAGGAGCAGCTAAGGAGCTCATAATTGTTAAATGCCCCTAATTAACTTTCTGTCCTTTATATGTTTGGAAATGGGTTCCAAGAAGTCTTGCCCATGACCTTTCCAGGGACAAAGATAATTGGCCTATAGTGTGCAGTCTTCTATTCCACTTTTTCTTCTTAAAGTTAAACATAGTATTATTCTTCTTCCAGCTAATAAACCACCCAAGGACACTGACACCTTTAATTTCTATGTTGTTATAAGTACTAAAACAGCCATTATATTTTCCTCACAAATTATCTTTGTTTTTCTTAACTTACTGTGGGCAGCTGACCACTGATAAAAGCACAATAGAGAAGTATCTATTTTCATTGCTGATTCCTTCATTTACACTGAAGCAGTTAGGAAACTTCAGGTACACACTTTTTAAAAGTTGACAATCTTTATAAAACATGGTAGCAATAACTTACACACGAATGTATCAATTGTTCTTTTACAGCAGCTGCACTGTTCATCTACCCTTGTCCTGTTGGTCAGTGAACAGCAAATGAAGGCAATTCAGATGATCATGGTAGCATGCCTCCTAATGGAAAAGTGTATTTCACCAGTTACTATTTTCTTTGGATTCATGGATAATACTGGCTATAAGATCCCATAAAAGAATCCATTGTGTTATTCTGAAGAATAAGCATCCGATGCTTATTTTGCTAGTTTTTGAGTGGTTTTGCTTTCGTTTGTGAGTTTGGTTTTGCTGTTTGTTTTTGTTGATTTTGTTTGCTTGTTTGTTTGATTTTTCTCTGGCACTTATTTCATGAAATGTTAAGTAGATGTGTTTGGAAAGTGGCTGCTCCAAGGTATGTCTTCCAGAAGCACTTGTTTAGTCTTACTGTCTCCGTTTCCATCTTCTGAGTTTTCTCCAGGTTGCTTCCAACAGCTAGTATGCTTAACATTCCTAGAAATGGTTAATTTCCCACACTATAAACCCAGCTGGATCATCTCTAAATATTTTAATAGAAGCTTTACTTGGATACAGTGGTAAAATCAGTAACCTGAGCTTTGTCTTTTAGTCCAGTCACAAGCACTATATATACAGACAGTGAATTGCTATTGGTGGAAGAGATCAAATAATAGCATCATACCACCTTAATGAATTATCACTGTTGTAATTGTTATGCAATCAAATTGGGAAAAATGGAGTAGTCTGTATAATGTTTTAGTGGCCTCCAATTTGCATTGTCTTCCCTGAACTTATTCTTTACAGCTGTATTGAATAGAGTGCAATATACCAAACATATGTAGCTAAATTACCATTTGCTGCTGCTAACTCTCTTTTTCCTCTTTGGTTGATGTACAGTACAGAAACAAAAGACCTAAAAGTAGAAATCAATGCTTCCTAATTTTGAGAGCTTTTTGGACACTAATTTGTGTATGTCACTGACTGATACAGAACAATAGACACCTTTGGGGATAGGATCTAAATAGCTTCCCAGATTGAGTTTCAGTAATGAAGCTCCTGTTGAAGATGAAAATACACTGTTAAATCTGTTGTTGGGCATTATGCTGACAGTTCACTTGGTTTTGCTTCAATCTGTGGATACCTTTTGAAAAGCAATAACAGAATTTGCAGTGATTATACTATTTTTTCCCTTTCTTTTGAGAGAAATGCTATGTGTTTCTACCTGGAAAAAAAAAAACAACCAGTTAAGGACATAGGCAGACTTTGCAATTTCCTCATTGTGGCAGGTGTGCAAACTTAGCATCTGAAGTAAAAGGAAGACAAGCCCAGACCACCAGTGTGCAAAGGGATGCTACCAGTATGAGTCTTTTCAGAGAGCTGAAGCAGCATGTGTGGCAGATATTGCAGAGATTATTCAGAAATTGAGAGCAAAGATGAATGCATGACCTGCTTTCAAATGAGAATGAATGCAGCTCCTGGTAGCTCAGCATGATGTTTTCTTTAGATTCAGAGCCAGCTGCTTCAAAACAATAAAGAAAATCCTCTCCAAGCTATATCCATCCTTCAAATAGGAGACCAACAATAGCTGGCAGGGAGTGGAGGAATTCTGCATTTGCTTTTGCTGTATTATTTCCGACATCTCCTTTTTTCCTGATTCGTACAGTAAAATCCCATTATGAAAACTGCCAGCAGCAAGACTACGTATATATTTGTATACACATACATGCATATTTATGTACACTACTTTGTTACACAAATAGTTTTTATCTGGAGAAATAAATTAATAATCCATATTTCCAGTGCTAAATATTGTATAAGCAGAGTTTAAGATATATGTTTAAAATATTATATCAAACCTTATTACTGGAAGTAAAAAAATAATGTGCCTTTACATGGAAAAAATAAATTTTGTTTCTGAAGCAAATGATGACTAATGACTTCTGTACATTGCTATAAATCTGTGGGCAGAAGATACACAAGAAATCTTCATGCTGTTCAGAAAATATATATAGTCTTCAATTCAGAGCTACTGAATTTTATTTTTGAAAATGTAGGCATTGAAGAAGTTGCATTAAAATATAACAGCATAAAGTGAAGGTAGTGCAGATGTTAATGGCTCTTCAATGTCACTATTTACTGTCACTATTTATTTTATGTATAATAACTTTGAAATAGTGTGACATGGTGATTCTTCTCCTCTATTCCACTCTTGTGAGACCCCAGATGGACTGCTGCATCCAGCTCTGGGGTCCCCAGCACAGGAGGGACATCAACATGTTGCACTGAATCGAGAGGAGCCCACCAACAGAGGGTTGAAGAACCCCTCCTATTGGGAGAGGCTTAGAGAGCTGGAATTGTTCAGCCTGGAAAGGAGAAGGCTTTGGGGTGAACTAATTGTGACCTTTCAGTACCTGAAGGGAGCCTGCAAGAAAGTTGGAGAGGGACTTCTTACAAGAACGTGTAGTGACAGAACAAGGGGAAATGGATTTAAACTGAAAAGAGGGCAGATTTAAAGTAGATATTAGGGAAAAAACCTTTACTGTGAGAGTCATAAGACACTGAAACAGGTTGTCTGGAGACACTGTGGGTGCCTCATCCCCAGAAATGTTTAAGGCCAGGTTGGGTGGAGCTCTGAGCAATCTGGTCTAATGAAAGGTACCCCTGTCCATGGCAGGGCATTGCAAATCTTTGAGGCCCCTTGCAACCAAGGCCATTCTCCGATTCTATCATTCTACGATATATGCAGCATGAAAGAGGATGTTAAATGTTAAGTTTTTGACACCATTACCATTATCATTTAACGTTACCACAATATACATGACACACATTCAATATTGCATTTTTAAATAATAGCAAAGTTTATAAATTTCTCTTATAATTTTCATTCATCTGTTTCCAGTTTTAATTGATGTTTCCCCCAAGCAAAGTAGATCCTTGTATTTCTTTAAGAAGTTCCTGTTAGTTCGACTTTGTATCCTTCACACAATATACTGAATAGCCAAAGGAAAAAAGCACCAATCAAGAGGACAAGGCCACTTCAATAGACTTCTTGAGGGCTTACAAGCACTGATCGATCATATTATTGTAAAAGGTATCAAAGACTGAATTTCAGCCAAGATAAGCATTATTGAATATTGGGTACTTCTCTGGAAGCATTTAGTATCTCCTTAGTATCTCCGTGATTAGATCTATTCTGCACTCAACAGTTTTCTCATGCATTACCCTATCATTTACTATTTGTACATCTTATTAACTTAGATTCTTTACACACTGAATTTTCTAGAGGCAGATCTTTGAGGTTATTAAGGATAGGCCACACTCTGAACCTTGTACTTGTTCACAAACAACATGAACTGAAAGTGAAAGCACAGCAATTAATAAAACTACGGGAAGTGCAATATAGCACTTTGTTTAAAATGTAGCAGCATCAGTCTATTGAGACTTCTGTGATACACACAGACTTGCAAAGCAAAAGTTTGCAATTAATCCAAACTTGTGAAAATAGTAAGAAAATGCTGCAGGAAATACATCTCACAGCCACGGTCTGAGTTTGGAAGCTAGCACAAATAAGGAAAAATATGCTGGGATGGTTTTATTATGCCCACATAAGTTATTACTATTCAGATCCATTTTTTTCCTCCTCACACAGGGAAGCATCCTGAGTCCTTTGGTGAACAAATCCTTTTTTAGGTGTGGCCTGAATATTTTCACCTCCCTGACTCAGGAATAGTAGTTAATATATTGTCAAATCTTCCACCCCTTCCTGCCTATCTACTCCTCACTTATTATCATGGGGGTTAGAATGAAAGGGTGTGAATCACAGAATTGTTCAGGTTGGAGGGGGTCACACAGGATCATCTGGTCCAATCTTACTGCTCAAGTAGTGTCATCCTAGAGCTCTCCATCCATGTGGAGAGCACACATCTCCAGAGAGAGACTTCACAACCTCTCTGGGCAACTTATTTCCAGTGCTCAGTCACCGCACAAAAAAAAGAGTTCATCCTAATTTTTTTGTGTGGAGCTGCCCAGGTGCAGGACCCTGCATTTGCCTCTGTTGAGTTTCAGATAGATCTTTGCCCATCTCCAGCTTGTCAAAGTCCTTCTGAAGGTCTGCACAACCCTCTGGGGTTTCAGCCATCCTCCCAGCTTTGTGTTATTAGTGAGCTTGCTGAGGAAGTCTCTATTCCTTCATCCAAGTCATTGAAGAAAAAACAAAACATTACTTGACCCATTATTGAACTTTGGGGGACAAATTTTTCCTGCTAGCAGAGCCTGAGTATACAGATATTTAGGGAGGAGAAGAAGAGAGTTCCATCCCACCTCATAGACATCTGTAAGAAAATATACTTTCATTTTGAAATTCTAAGCAAATTTTACAAGAAGCAAACATAAACTTCATAAAGTAATGTTCTCAATTTAGCACCCTTTGCAGTAAAACATAGAATCATTAAAAAAAAAAAGACACATTGAAAATAATCTTAAAGATCATCTTATTCCAACTCCCCTAACTCCACCATGGGCAGCAATGTCTCCCACAAGACCAGGTTTCTCAGGGACTTATCTGATATAGCCTTGAACTCCTCCAGGAATGGGGCATCCACAACTTTTCTGGGTAGCCTGTTCCAGATCTCACTATCCTCTGAGTAAAGCATTTCTTCCTAACATGTAAACTAAAACTCTGCCCTATCACTATCTACCCAGGTAAAAAAATCCCTCTCCCTTTTTTTTATAAAGAAAGAAAATGTTAAAAAGTTTACTGATGTTTAAATCACCTCTTTAAATCTTTGGTTTGGATACAGAGCAGCTGGCATTTTGCTCTTTAGAATATCAGCTATCTGCACCATTCTGTACAGATAGTCTGGAAGAGTGTACTCTGTAAACATGGTCATATACATATATGATAAAGTTATCAAAGAAACCAACATCTTCATTTACACTGACCAATTTTGGTATTAGAGGTTATTCTGACTTTAATAACATTTATTAGAATTAGCCTTCAATGTTAAGGAAGAACATATCTGCTGTCTTTTCTTGTTTTACAAAATCCTAATGTATTATGGCTGAAGAGACCGTGAGAAGTTTTAGGATAATCATACCAATAAAGCCCTCAGCTGGAGAGATACCCCAGAGTTTCAAAAGAAACTTTTCCTTCACCAGACTTACTGCCTTCTTGAATGACACTGATATCTTTGTCCCCCTAGTTGTGTTGGTTGGAAATGTGATTTTTTTTTTCCCTCACTTGCATTCAATCTATGCTAGCAAAACATTTGGAGTTCAGCCTCAACCACTTTGTTTTTCTCCTCAGGAAGAAAGTTGGCCATCTGAAAAAAATGATAACTGAGCAAGAACATTTTTAAGAGCTAAGCTCACAATGCTGCCAAAGCAGCACCTGCAGCAGCAGCATATGTTGCACTGGGAGTACTTGGGAGTTGCCTGAGCAGTTTTACTTGCTGAGGGGAGGAGGCACCTGGCTCTAACTGTCTGCAGAGCTGGCACAGGCCTCGTTTGTTTTTTTTTTTTTAAGATATTGTGTCACTTCTCCTAAAAAGATATAGCTGCTCCATTGATATGTTTCATCTACCATTTTGAAATGTATTACAGTTTATTTTATACAATTATAGCATTATCCATGGGAAGAAATTCATAGGCATGGTAGACATGTGAATGACACTCTGAAGTACACACTCTGTCATTATGTTAGACATGTGGCTGGCAGGACTTCAACAGATGGAATTAAACTATTAGCATAAGGAAATAGCAGTTTTTAACTACACAAGGTGGTGTAAAGAACAAGTCCTGCTGTGTTATTAGTCTTTGATGTTTATTCATTCACATTTAAGTAGTTCCCTTCTGTGTGAAGTAGCCATCAGTACAGTAAGAATACTCCCGCTAGAATAGGCCTTGTTACTGCCACTGTGGCATTTTCTGTGACATGGATCATCACTGGTAACACTATGAAACAATTTTTTCAAGAAAATGGAAGCAGCAAAAGAAACATACAAATACAGAAGTATTGCTGAAATTTTAACACTTCTGATTTCCATGTTTTCTTCAAAGTGTATGGTCAATTTTATTAAAAATTCATGTGAGATCATTTGTACTATGTGGATTCATATGGAGTTTTGCCCAGCTGCATTTTATCTTGTCACAAGTTATTTCCACTTTTAAAGATTGTGCAGTTCAAATTATGTTCATTGTTATCCCCATCTTTTTATACCACTGTGCAGCTTTGCTTTCAGGACTCACAACAACACTGAAGTTCTTTTCCCTTTTAATTTACATGGTGATCAGGTAAACCTGCAACCACAAAACCAAGTACTGCTTCAGTATCCAACAGTCACAGCAGTAGACAGAATAGCATCACCAAATGCTCAAGAAAATCTTTTTGCTGTTTCATTTTTAAAAAGCAAGTCTATTCACTAAGAACTCTTTGGAGGACCATTCAGTTATTAATTTCTCAGGTCAAATGATCATCACAGTACTTTGTTCAAATATTTAATAAATCTCTTAGAAGAAAAGTGAACCACATAGGTTCTAAGCATAGATCTGTCACAGTAAGTATCTGCCTGTTCTTACCTCCTGTGTTACTGGTAACCTGTATCCTGAGCTAAGCTTCTTTGTGAATTACTTAAATGGATCTGTACTTGACCAAAGATTTACCTTTGATTGATAAAATCATTTATTTTCTCTGCAAATTAGCAGATATGCGACATATTTCAAATAAGATAAAAATATATATTTGAACTATATTTGTGGAATTAAGATCGCTGCATTTTCAAAAACTTTATTAATAAATAACAACATGTTCATTGCTATTGGGGGCATTTTTGTTGGGAGCAGAAAATGAATAATGGTGTAATTAACTGTGCGTGTTCTTGATCAGTTTGAAAATGGTGCAACAAGTAGGTACATAATCATTACTTACCTTTAACTGGTTACTGAAGGAGATTTTCTTCTTTGTCTTCTGGTAATTCTTTTCATAGTAACACAGGGTGTTTTTCAACAGAAGAACTTGGTATCAGCTGTTCTATTCATGGCCTCTCCTGTAGGGAGAATTGTAAGGGGGCACAGTATGTAATCTTATCCCCCAGTGAGCGGCAGCTGGGGCCAATTAAGAACAAGTGGCATACACACCTGTAACCAATTAAGAACAAATAGCATAAAAGGGTGGAGTCAGAAGACTGCAAGAACCAGGAGAAGGCTGCTGCAAGGACCAGGAGAGTCCCAGGAGAAGATGGTGAGTTCCCCTGGAGGGGATGAATAATCCCAGAAGAGGGTAGACCCCAGGAGAGGGTTGGAGAATCCTAAGAGGATGGACTCTGAAGCCTGTGGACATGCCAGGGCTCTGTAGCAATTTAGCAGCAATATCCTTCATTGGATCGCTGCTGGATTAGCTGCAGATGCTTCTGGCTGTGTGCTTCGGGAATGATGTGCAAAATTGAAACGCCGAAGCAGGGCCAGCTCAGGACTTCCTGGATTCTTCGGTCTTCTTGATTTCCTCCAGCAGCACCTCCGTCAATTCAGAATAGGCCTTTTCTAAATCATCGTTAATGCTGACCAGGTCGAACAGCCCAGGCTCTTTACTGAGCTCCAGGTCCATGTGGGCTGCAGTGAAACGCTTCTGTAAATTCTCCTCTGTCTCCGTCTTTCAGTCCCGGAGTCGTTTCTCCTCCCTCTTCTGGGAGTTTCAGAGTCCATCCTCTCCAGGGATTCTCCAACCTCTCCTGGGGTCTACCCTCTTCTGGGATTATTCATCCGCTCCAGGGGAACTCACCATCTTCTCCTGGGACTCTCCTGGTCCTTGCAGCAGCCTTCTCCTGGTTCTTGCAGTCTTCTGACTCCACCCTTTTATGCCACTTGTTCTTAATTGGTTACAGTTGTGTATGCCACTTGTTCTTAATTGGCCCCAGCTGCCGCTCACTGGGGGATAAGATTACATACTGTGCCCCCTTACAATTCTCCCTACACTCTCCCATGAACAGTTTTGTACTCTAGTTTCTTCCCAACTCTATGGAGTATTAGAGAAACACTAGAAAACAAAATATATTTGTAGAAGAGAGAAACAGAAAAAAATATTTTCCATTTCTAAATACATATTTTTATGTGTTGATATAACTTTAATATTAAATATTAAATATTTCCTTTCATTATAAATTGCCCTAAGATACAGTATTGCCCTAAACCAAAAGCAAGGGATTTTCTAGTGTCAACAAAGAGAACTCTAGTTCTTATGTTTTGTTGACTAAAAAAGATCAGCTAGTTCAGTCCCAGTTCCTCTCCACCTTAAGCTCTTATAAAATTCATTTGCCTCTGCAGGAATATAAAAGCCAAAGAAACCATTAGCTATTAAGGATAATATTTATAGGTACAAAGAAACCTTTGAAACACTGGATTAAGCTGTAAGGCCAGAAAAGCTGTTGAAATACCTGGAGTATTTTTCCAGTGTTTTTATATTTACAAATATTGTGTTGAGGGGAATATGATAGTACAGGGCACCACTGAACAAATTATCCAAGTAGCAATGAGGAAAACTACAGCTTACCTTCATTCTTTTAGTTTCAATTTCTGAAAAACAGATGTCATGAAGAAGGGGACAGATGCATTTAATTTCAGGTTCTGTCTTTGAATAATTCTTTATTTCTCATTGACTAAATTATTCAGTTCATCCTTTTGCATTTCCTTGCTGACTACCTTCTTGTATCAGGTAAAAGTTTTTGAAAGAATAGCTTAATGTCTAATATTAAAAGGAAGAAATGCTGGCCCTAACATATTAAAAGCAGATATTCCTTAGAAGACTGAAATTAAAATGTTAAATTTAAGTTTAAAATGTTAAATTTAAGTTTAAAATGTTAAATTTATATTCAAAGCTAAATAAAGCACAAAATCAATATATTTTAATTTTACTTTATATTTCATGTTTATTTCACAAATCTAGTGATTGCTTTTATTATCTTCATATATTTGAAGACAAAATAATTCTGTTTAATCTGTATCTAGGATACAGTTGTACTTCTTCCAAATTCACATTTTTTAAATTACAGAATAAAAAATATTTTTCTTCATAAATCTTTGAAATAGAATAATTCCTTTTTTGAAATTAATGTTGAATATCCATGTATTGTTAGTGTAGGGTGATATTCCTGCAGTCAAACCATATTTCTAGGTCAAAACACACATACATGTCACTGCCTACAACTGAGTGACAACCCGTCTTTTCAGTTAATTTGAGAAATATTGGTGAGATATTGGAGAGATATCTCCTTATAGTTTTTCTCCTGCATTACTTTAGAACTTATATTTGCTCGGTCTTCAGCAAATTTGTATGTATATGAGCAGTCTTTTTTCCTCTAATGAAGATCAAGTGAATAATTGTTCTGTTGTCTTTGCTGCAGATTTTCAGCACAGCTGTGTATCCTAAGCCCAAGGTTTTTCACAAAAAATATAAATTATACGAACATCTTCAAAGCTAAAAGCTTGCTTTATTTCCTCTGTATAAGGATGCCTTGGAAGTACCACCATAGTAGTTTATTCTGATTTATTTCTATTTTTTTCTTATCTTTTCTCTATTTTCTCCCCACAATTTCTAAGTTTAAATCTTTTTTAGTCTCACATAAGTAGTACCATCACTTTCATTGTTTAAGCCATCTCATTAGATAACTTTGGAGTATCTTTCTCTCAGAATTGCTCATTATCTGTGGAATTTTTCAGTTCATTAACTCCTAACTGCCCATTTAAATACCTTTCCTGACCCTTAATTGAACTATGTTTCACCCCATCATCATTAAATCTCCCCCAGAATTGTGTGTGTGCTTCTGGTGGAAAGTGGGGACTGAGTTGCAAGTACTTACTTGTGATGTTTTATTGATGAAAGCAGGGATCCGAGACATGTAACAATGACACGGGAAGACAAACACCATCGCTCCAAATATCCGTTTCTTCCTCTTCACATAACTGTCATTGCTAAGCATGATGCCAGACAGTACAGGATGTCCCTTTGGTCAGTTTGGGGCAGCAGTCCCAACTGTGTCCTCTCCCAACAGCTTGTGCATCCTCAGCCTGTGCCCTGGT
The DNA here is from genome assembly GCF_000277835.1 of Geospiza fortis. Taxonomy (NCBI): domain Eukaryota; kingdom Metazoa; phylum Chordata; class Aves; order Passeriformes; family Thraupidae; genus Geospiza; species Geospiza fortis. The sequence continues at coordinate 2,813,155 of NW_005054332.1, forward strand.
GGGGTGGTCGGAGAAACAGAAAAGGCCCTGAGGCTATGCAAGCTGCTCAGCAATAATCCAAAACATAGCACCATAACAGCCACTAGGAAGTAAATTAACAAAGCAAAACCAGCAGATGTCTGTACAAACTCCAGCAAAGTTTTAAAGCAAACTCCAGACTGTATGTAGCCATTTTTATTGCATTTTTTACTTCCTAGAGTATTAATTCCTAGCTCTGAAAACTCTTCTGCCTAAAAATAGATTACTTGAAGAAATTAATTAAATTTAGGTAGTTCCACCAAGGTTCTACATGTTGTCAAATGGAATTAGCAGGCTCTTGCTTTAAAATGGCTTTCCATTGTATCTTTATGTCACTTGTCTCGCTAGACTGTCTTCAAAACATAGTCACTTAAATCTAGTTACTGTCTACTTTCTTGTAGTGGGTTGATTCTGGCTGGATGCCAGATACCCACCAAAGCCTCTCTATCACTCCCCTTCAAAAATGGACAGGGGAGAGAAAACTTAACCAAGGGTTCACAGGTTGAGATAAGGACTGGGAGACATCCTTCACCAAATAGCGTCACAGGCAAACCAGACTCAAATTAGAGATACTAATTGAATTTATTGCCAACAAAATCAGAGCAGGATAATGAGAAGTAACATAAAACCTTAAAAACCTTCTCTGCACCGCTTCCTCCTTCTCAGCTCAACCACCTTCCTTGATGGTGCCAGCAGGCAGGGAATGGGGGTTATGGTAATTTCATCACGGGTTATTTCTGCTGCTGACCAGGGAGAGGAGTTCTTCCCCTGCTCCAGTATTGGGTCCTTCCCATGGGACAGCTCTCCATGAACTTATCCAATGTGAGTCCATCTCATGGGCAACAGTTCTCCACCAACTGATGCAATGTGGGTCATTCTTCTATGGAAAGAAATCCTTCAGGGATAGGCAACTCCAGTGTGGGCTCCTCTTTTCCGCAGGTCCCTGCCAAGACCCTGTTCCAGCATGGGCTTCTCACAGGGTCACAGCCTCCTCTCAGGCATCCACCTGCATGGGGCTCCTCCCCAGGCTGTGGGTGGGTCTCTGTATCCCTGTCCACAAGTGCTGCAGGGGCACAGCTGCCTCACCATGGGCTGCAGCAGGCGCTGCAGGGGAATCTCAGCTCTGGCACCTGGAGCACCTCCTGCTCCTCCTTCTGCACTGACCTTGGAGTCTGCAGAGCTGTTCCTCTCCCATGTTCTCACCCCACTCTTCTCTGGCCGCAATTATATCCGAACAATAACTTCTTTTCCGTATTAAATATGTTCTCACAGAGGCATTACCATCATTTCTAATTGGCCAGCCTTGGACAATAGCAGTATTGGAGCTGCCTGGGATTGGCTCTTCCAGTCACGGAGGAAGATTCCGACAGCTAATCCCAGAAGCCAACCCTGTAACCTCCACGGTTAACAAAACCTGCCCATACAAACCCAATAAATTTCTATATAATTTTACATTACACACTGTAGCACCATCCATTTTTCTCTATGTTTCTGAAGATACTTGCAACAAAAGTGTTTGTCTTCGCAAAAAGTCCAAGGGTCACCTCTGGTGTCTATACATGCATAGAGATCTGGATCCTAGAGGCTTAACTTAATAACTTCATGTGCAGGTTCCTTGAAATATTCACTTGAATATTTCGCAAAGGGTAGAGATACACCATTTCTACCTTTTTGTCAGGCTTGATAGAGCAGCACTTCATAATGTTCAGCTTATAAATTACTTAATGTAACTACAAGTTTACAGCCTAACAATTGCCATTAGTTTGTAATCATAAAATGGTCAAGTGAGCAGTAATTCTCAGAGCACCTTTATCCCATATCCTTATGATACATGAAATGCCTTTAGCAGGACTCATACATTTTTATGGAGAGTAAATGAGAGTTGTGTCCCTATGTCTGACTCTAATGGAAATTCGCAGTCTCAGATGTCAACATAAATCTTTCTGAGAGCTGTACACACCATTCAGAAACTCAGTAGCAGCTGTTTCTGTCTTCTTCTGAGGTTATGCATTTTTTACCTCTGTATTGTTGTATAACTGCCAGCAATGATTTATTATTTTTAATACGTGAATATATGCATACTACTTAAGAAATTTTAGAAACTTCACTGAACTTCTCGGATCCTTTTTGTCCTCTTTTTTTTCAGGATAAAAGCCAAATTCTTTGATCTGATCATTTTTCATCATCCATGTCCATAGCAGATGTTTATAATGAAATACCTGTGTAGGTCTACAGACAAGCCAATAAAGATGTCAAAAATGTTAAGAAAATATTACTCATTATTGCCTGTTTCTCTTGAGTCTCAGTGATTAGTCTGTAAAGAATTGCGATAAACAGAGCTCCATAAATTTACTAAATATTAGTACAAATTGATAACTTCAGGAAATATGTCACAGACAAAATTTTTTGTACATAGCATTATTTTTTCTTCAAAAAGGTCACTGGCTAATATATATTTTGAAGAAATAAACCCTGAAATTTGTCATTGGAGAAGGAAGATATATACTGGATATATAATATGCAGTAAAAATATATATTGACTGTAACCTTTTCTAGATATCTGAAAATATAATTCAAGTCTATCTGGAATTTTGGGGGAAGAGATTTCCTTTGGAGAAAACACTGATTAAAAAATCTTGAGCACCTCTGTATACATTGTAAGTCAAAACAACACTGCTAGACACAGAAATTCTTGTCATTAAGCACGTTTTAAATTTACTTGTTCCTAACTTGGAACCTTTGACTTTTTAAATTGATCAACTTTAAAGATTTTTTCTTAGAATAAAGTTACTCATTAGAATATTTTCAATGCGTACCTATACTCACATACAGATAATATGGTGCTATTTAGAAATGTAGAATTATTTTTTCAAATCAAAATCTGCTACAGTGTATATTGTTCACAGCAGATAAACATACTTTTTGTTTCTCCTTTCAGTTCTCCAAGTACTTGTATTCACCTCCATTCCTTTATTGTCTTGAAATGTGAAGCATTAAAGATGCACCAACATAAAGTGCACTCAGTTGTCTTCCCCTTGCTGTGCTGCCAGGATTCTGATTTGCAAATTATCAGATACATCTTCTTTCTCATCAGAATGTCTTTTACTTTATTATGTACTGCAGAACCATCTGTCACACTGACAGTATTAATATGTGCTGTTTCTATCAGATAGTCTCCATTGTTTAAAGTGAGTGATTTTTCTGCTTAAACTAATTTTTTGTAGCAAGACTGGAGTGTGGGGATGTGTGATTTTGCTTCCATTATATTTTTCTTCTTGTTGCTTGTTGTTTACAATTCACATGACAAACATTTTAGCTTCACTCTGAACCGATGCCCTACTTTACTTTTGGAACATATATTATAAAAGCTGGAGTTGAGCTACATTTAAATGAACCGCATAGGCCTACAGCAAAGCTCAGTGAAGAATTTGTTTTCCCCCTGCTATAATAATGTGCCACTTGAATTATCCCCACAGAAATGGTACATATTGCCTCAAGTACTACAGCTTAATCCTGCTTCTGTACAAGTCAGTGCTTACTTTTCCATTCACTTAGCAGGGCATAGTCAACAAGCCTTACATTGTAAATGTGACTATAAAAAGTTTTCTATTTGAAGGTCTAATCTTTAGAGATAAATTTACTTATGTATAGTATAAGACCTTTACAGTAAGATAATCTTTTCCATCAGGATTATTTTACATACAGAAATAAATCAATGGTTTACTACTAGGCTGCCCTTTCAGTTGCTATGGTTCTCACATGTTTTTTTTTTTCCTTTCCAACAGGTAGAACTCAGGCTTATTATATTTTTAAGGTTGATATTTTACTTGTATGAAATAGATAGATAATAACTGCTACATATTTTGAACAAGCCACATTTTTGAAAATTAATTATTTTAAATTTTTTTTTTGTCAATTTCATAGTGTTATAGTGGTTGAGTGTATCCCTAGGTATGTAATAGCTATTTTCAACTTGTTATTTGTTCAGATATTTTCTTAAATTATTCTCTGATGAGACTAAGACCAGAGTTAAATCTAGTGGCAGATGTAAAAATCATTCTCTCATAATACTACTTGGGGAGAAGATCTTAAGCCTCATGAAAATTGTTTTAACTTTGTCCATTTTCCATAACATACAGCTACCAGTCTATATGGATATCAATTCAAACATATTTAACATCAATAATGTTGCTACAGCCAGTCTCTGTTTTCCTTCTTACTGCAACTGAAACAAAAGGAAACAAATGGTGAGGCAAAACCAAAGAAAGAAAATATTCTACGAGACACTGAGGACATAATATCCACAAAGAGGTAGACAGATTTTACTACAAATCATTCAGCTTCATAAAAGACAGTGTAGGAATGAGACTTCTGATAATCTATCCCATGATCCTTTTTGTTCCTCATCATGTTTGTAATATGCTTTCAGTGCTGTACCTGTAAGGTACTTTGAGTACAGGCTGTCTTTTACAAAATCCTGAACTTTTTGAGTTGCTCTTTAAAAAAGCTTTACAATATTTTTTCAATAATTTCTAGTGTGCATAGAAAGTAAGCATCTTGTATGAATTTTTTTTCATGAATTAAATTACTGAAAAAAACCATGATCATTTGATTATTGCCCTCAGTAGCATGTTTCTTTATAAAGCTAAGGATTCAAATGATAATCCTATAATTTTTGTTCTTTCTATGATTAGCTTATAGAGAAGCTCACTGAACCAACTGAAATACCTTCTGGTTTTTAGTCTTTATTTGCCTGCTTCTAATCTACTATTGAATGTATCTATTTTCATTAAAGAAACTAATTTTAACAACTTTTTGTTTTGGCACAAGTTTCAAGTGAAGCTGTGTACTCAATGTTACTCCTGGTTGAGTCAGTTTCAGTTTCAGCCTTCAAACTGGTATTCAGCCTACCATATCTGCAAAACAAATATGAATAACAACAGTGCTGTATTGGTTTGAATCTCTTTTTCTTGTACATTACCTAAGAAAAAATGCCTTAAAATGGGGATTACATGGATTCACGCTGATTAAGACTCTGAATGATAGCCTTTCAAAACATAGAGCCTTCAAAGAAAAAAAATCATCTTCATACAGTACATTTACCTCCCTGGGCTAGATTTGAAATGGCGGCACTTGTATTTTACCTATTGTAAAATAGATAGATATCTATTGTATTTACCTATTTTACCTACCTTGATTGATATAGTGGCACTGAATTGTTTGGTGTGTTGGGATTTTTTGTTTGGGTTTGTTTGTGAGAATTTTTTTGATTTTTTTTTTATTATAATAGCTAAAGCATTATTTCTTGTAGACTGGGGTTGTAATTTTTACTATACAGAACACAGCATTTTGTCTGTAGTGGTTTCACAGAATCACAGGATGTCTTGTTTGAAAGGGACTTCTGGAGGTTATCTTTTCCAATGACCCCGTCCCAGGCAGTGTCACGTACAACTGGTTGTCAGAACCAGAACAAACATGTATTTGGAATATCTGCATGGATGGAGACTCCACAACTTCTCTGGATAAACTGTTCCAGTGTTCAATCACTCTCACAATGAAAAAATGTTTTCCAATGTTCAAGCAGAACCACCTGTGTACAGCTTGTGCCCATTGCCTCTGGTACTGTCACAGGGCAGTGCTGAAAAGAGACTGGGTCTGTCCTCTACATGCCTTCCATAAAGGTATTTGTAGATATTAATGAGATCTCCTTCTGAGTCTTGTCTTCTCCAGGCTGTACAGCTGCAGGTCTCTTAGGTCTTTCTCATAGGAGAGATGCTCTGGTGCCTTTGTCATCTTTGTGGCCCTTCACTGCATTCTCTCCAGTAGGTCCATTTCTCTCTTATGCTGGGGAGCCCAGAACAGCACTCAGAATTTGGCCTCATCGGTCCTAAGAAGAGGGTAAGGATCATCTCCCTTGACATGCTGGTAAAGATTCTCTTAATCCAGCCTGGGATATCATTAATATTTTTTACCAAAAGGGCATCTTTTCTGGCTTATGTTTTCACAATCATGTTTTTAAAAACAAAATTAGGGTAGATTTTGGAAAATTTTCCACGTATGAATAAAACTAGGTGGGGTTGCTTTTGCTCAAACAAGAATTTTTTTATTAAAAGGTTAAGGAAAATAACTGTGTCTTTAGAAAGTGAGTTAGATTTGTAATCTATGTGTTCTATAAGTTCGAAAGGATTTGGTTCTCTACACTGGAGTTGTTTTTCAATCTTTGGGCTCAGTGGCACTTGCCACTAGTCAGTGGAAAAACTAGTCTCAAATAGTTAGTATACACACTCAAGCCAGTAGGAACAATCTGCTCCAGCACTGACGTGGAAATGGTTTTATCTTTTCCATAGGAATTCAAATAGACTATGCACCCACATAGTGACCTGACTCCAGAGCAGTGAATCAAAAGCAGAATTATTTCAATTTTATATATTATTCAAGTTCTTGACACTATTTTAAGTTGCTGACTATACTGAGGGGGTTTAAACCTTTTTGCTTTGTTTGGAGTTTTTTTTAAATTAAAAATCACTATTTCTTCCTGGTCTCTGTGATGCTAAAATATTTACCAGTACCTATGTCCCAAATGAAGATGGCTGTGGGTTGTTAGTCCTTGGTTTTATATTCTGAAAAACAAGGGTCTTCCCTCTTTTATTTTATTCTAGCCCCATCTGTAGACTGCAAGGAATATAGCTATGTAGAATGTACAAAAAGACCTCCAGATATAGCATACTAATGGACTGTGAAATTTAGCTTCTCAGCCAACTGACAATGGATGCCAGTGTATCCTGGAGAACATCCAAGATGGTGACCTTTCGCAAAGCTCATATTGAGGTGTCTACCTGGTCAAACACCAAGAACATATGGAATAATACATGTACCCTCAACTGCATTTCCATTACTGGCAGCTGTTTCTGCAAAATTTAGTTCACGTCTGACTGATCTCACGTTACTAAATTCTAAGCTCTGACAAGCATTTTACAAAAATGCACAGAGAAAAAACTCAGTTTCTACTCAGACTCTAAAATCGTGAGATAGCTGAGAGTTGTCTTTGTTCCCTTCTGGCCCACCATGAGGTTTTTTTGCAGATCCATGATTCATCATTCCTAGCAATTGAAATCTGTTGGAATATTGTATTTAGAAGGGAAAAAAATTTGGATAATAGGTGAATTTGGAAATAGGATGAAGTTTTAAAAAGAAAATAAAGGAGACTAGTTATCACAAATCTATGAATTATTTAGCTGCTAACTTGAAATACTTTAGAAAAGACAAAGTAACTTATTTTGGGTTATATGTAAAAAAATTCAACTGTATGAAGAGAATGACAGATTATATGTTTACATTTTATTATTTTCCTGTTTTCCTATTCTTTTTCTAGGAAAGAAAAAACATGTCATTTAAAACCAGTGAATAAATGTAAAAGCACTTGTGAGTCTTTGGTGAGACAGGGGCTGATAAAAGTCTGTCTGACAGGACACAATATACTGTGTTAGAAAATATATTTTGTAGAGCTACACAGATTTATTTTCACATGATATTAACTCCTTTATTGTTTTACTTTTATTTGTCTTTCCATGAAAAAGGCTCAGTCATGGATTATGGGCTACCTGGCAAATAAGGTCTGCTATCTGTCTCTTCCTATCAGAATTTTCTACAGTGTTTTATTACTGCTATATTCTATTACTCATATAGGCTGCCAAGGAAGAAAACCAAACCTGTTTTTTAAACTCTATTTAAGAACAATATAATTGAAACTAATGGATAAAGTATGTATGATATTAGTGAGTTGATGAGTAATTATAGTTCTAATTTGGTCCATCCTAGCGGTATTTCATATATCTTTCTGAACTGGTTGAGTGAGGTACAAAGAATGATATTTATGTTGCACAGGCAGGTGCAATTTGAAGTCAAATAGAGAAAAATCAATAAATTTCATTTTAAATCATTGTCTTTGGTGGAGTCAATCTGTTATGTGAAATTTTTAAAAATATTTCCACTGATTTTTTTAAATACTTTTTTGTGGGATTTACAAAGAAGACGCAATCTGTTGTATCTTATTTATGAAAGGTTTTTTGATGATGACGCAACAAAACTAAATGCAGTTACCATGTAGAAGTTTTCTGGCATATAAAACTGCTGTCTGTTTAAGGAGAGTGAGATGGTGAAATGTTCACACTACACAGTACTTTTGATAACAACATCAAGTATGTGCTTCCTGGAGGTGGTTCAGAGCAGCTGATTTGGTAACACTGGATTGCCCCCTTGATACTTAGTAAAAAGGGAATGCCACTCCCCATTTGGCACGTGTTCTTTCAAGAAAAAATTCTAAAGGCATCAATCCTTTAAAAAAAGAAGAAGAAAGGAAAATAGAAAAATACAGAGGCTGTGGACAAAAATACACAAACCAAAAGCGTGGCTTAAAACTATACAAAAAAATAGTCACTGTGACTTAAAAGGGAAATTGAGAAAATTCCACTTTAAGGATATGAAAGCAAAATCTGTATTGGCCTGTAACGCATATTTTAGGCCGTCCAAGATTTTGATGTCAATTCTGTGAGAGTAGGTTAGCCATCAGTACAGACTAAAAACTGATGTTTACTAGATTAAAAGGATACTTTTTGTCAAAATCACAGAGGTGGCACATTAGAGCTCCTGATCCTCTAGTCAGTGACCTGCTTGTTTGAGGAAAACCTCACAGGATGATTCTTTGGGTATAGACCTGCTTTGCAAAAGTAGAGCATCAAAAAATAGACCCAGGCAGCCTTGGAACAGTCTTTAGAGAATTATTTGGTTGTTCAAAAGCAAGTTCATCTATGAAGATTTACATGTCAGTTTGCAGTCAGTTTCTCAGATCACACACTGAAAGGCAAACAATAGTACAGTGTAACATGATGTCTGGAAAGCAGTTGAGCATAAGGGCCACATTGACAAGTTTTCTTTTCCCACTTGTTCTCCCTTTACATCCCTGTCACATTACAACAGAAACTAAGGTTTCCATTATTTTACCCAGACATTAAATATAAGTTATGATTCAGCAGTTTTAGGTCACTGCTGTTATCACAATCTTGTGCACTCAAATGCACTCAGAGAACTGTTCCTAGATTGTGACAGATAATATGTGTACTACATTTTCGAGAGGTTGGTTGGTAGGTTGTTTTTTTTTTAATTTAAGAACCTGAAATCTATATTGATTTTCCTTGGACATCATAAATCTATGCTTAAGGGTCAGTCTTCTGGGAAATTATTTAAATGTTTAGGCACATGTCTTCAATAGCCCATTCAGTTTCAGGAAAATAATGTCTGTTTGAAAATGCAAGACAACTAAATGGAATATCCTATTGTCTTTTGTGACGCATCATGTAGATGGCATGACAATCCTGACAATGAAATATCAAGTTGGTTGCCAAATCCTAGACACAAGGTATGTCACATGAAATTCCTTTATTCTACTTTCTATTTAGAAATTAAGCATTCTTCAATGTTCTATTCAGTCAATTCCAAACCCAGTTCCTTTCTCATATTTTGGTCTTTAAATTACAAAGGACATTAAGAAAGAGGATTACAGCATTAGTTAAAACATCTGCACACTAAAACATAGTTATAGAAGAATGAATAATTAAAAATGGGACCACAGAAGTTAAGAAACAGAATTCACAGAAAGAATAGTTTAATGAAAGAATTATCATTTAATGTAAAACTAGGGAAAAATGTTTTCAAAGAAAAAAATAATTTAGAACTTTTCTACTTCTGCTTAAATTGTGTTATTTTTACTATTCTTGCCATAAGTTTTTATATAAGACCATTAGAAATAAGCATCCATAGGAATAGGGTTTTTATATCATATACACATTTTTCCACAAATGGTCTACATCAACATTCCCAGTGATTAATATTATGTGACTTCTTGTGATGCTTAGTAGTATTCCATAACTCTCTATTTCCAAATTATTTAATGGGTGCAGTGCTTTTAAATAAAGTCCTACTTCTATCGAAGTATAATAAGTGCTTCTATAATGTGAGTGCTTCAAATGTGAGTGAATTTCAATTACAGATTAGTTCAGGATCACATCTCATTCCATTACTGATGTTCTATGTTTGAACCCAGACCCCTAGAGATTAAGCACGGGTGCTATGAACAGATTATGTCATCTTTCCATCTGAAGTGTTTCTTATAAGATGCTGAGCGCAGCCTTTCAACACCCCCCCCCCCAGCTTATTTGAAGACCTGTGCTTTGGTAAGACTCCTGCATCAACTTAAGAGTGAGGCTGCCACAAACTTGGCTTTGTAAAACCTATTGTCATTCATATGGTGTCTCTTAGTCAGGCAGATTTCTCTGGAGAAAAAGCCTTTTTGTGCTTTGATAGACTAGGCAGTAATAGCAAAAACTCTTCCAGTACCTACGAGAAAGCTGGAGAGGGACTTTTTACAAGGACATGTAGCGACAGGACAAACATGTAGTGACTCTTTCTAAACTGAATGAGTGTAGGTTTAGGTTAGGTATTAGAAAGAAATTATTCATTGTGAGGCCAATGAGACACTGGAACAGGTTGCCCAGAGAAGCTGTACATGTGTGGATGTCTCATCTCTGGAAGTGTTGGAGGCCAAATTGAATGGTGCCCTGAGTTACCCAGTCTAGTGGGTGGTATTCCTGCCCACAGTAGGGGTGTTGGGACAAGATGATCTTGAGGGTCCCTTTCATTCCAAACCTGTTGCTATTGAGTTAGGGATGGCTGCTAGAAAGTGACATTTAACACCATGCTCAGAAGGCAGAAGAGCAAACTTTATTAGACGTCACACATTTTTTATAGGCAAGATCTTTCACCCAGAACCTGATTGGTTCTTAATAACACCTGTCACACCATTGGTTCATTAAGAACAACATCTTTTCATAACATCATGTGTAACACATTCCACATGTTCACAAACACCAGCTGCAGAGACTTAAGAATTGTTTTAATTCCTTCTCTGAGTATTCCCACTGCTTTTCCCAGGACGATGCCTGGGAAAGTTATCTGTTTCTCTCTCTCTGACTAAAGTGCCTCATCCACACAAACCAGTCTGTGAAATCTGGCATATAACTCTAGCAGTAACACTCCACCTCTTGGCAAAGACCAGCCATTTGAGTACAAGTAAAAATTAGCTTGCCGTATTAATGAGGTTGGGTTTGGTACTGAAAGTGGCAAGACACCCTTACAGATGATGTATCTTTTTGTGTGCAATGGAGAAAGTTGTGTTTATATCCAGAATAAGGCACATACATTTAAATTTCCATGTCCCTGTGTTTAGGTCTAAACAACATACATCCAGCCAGCTGTCTATGCTGCTGCTGTAGTCAATGAAATGCAGTGCAGTCACTGCAGCTGGAAAGGCAAATCAGCCCTCCCTGGAGACCTGGACCTCAAGTGTCTAGTTCAGGCTCTGTTGCCTCAGCATTCATAGAAATGCCATTGCAAATGCCCTAGGGTACCCAAAACTTTCACAACAGCCTAACAGACCTCTGGCAGACCTGGTAGCAGTCTGGGTCTTCAGCCTCTAAAGCAGTGGGTCATTGACTCATATCCATAAGGACATGAGTCCCTACGTATGTCAACTGTATGTCTTTCTGAGCTGGTTCACTAATTGTACTGGTTAGGTCTTCATCAGATATTATGGGATATAAGAAAGGGCATACATTATGTTCTGCTTTATGTAGATTGCATTTTTGAATTAATATCTTTTCATTGACTATGCTTTGATATATACTATGCTTTGATACATAAAATCGTCTCAAAGTACACAAATAAGATTAAGTTGGATAAAACTAAACCAGAAGATGTGTTCCAAAACCACAGCTCTGAATGCAATGAGTTTGCCCACAGGACTAGATCATGACTAATTTAAAGTTTAAAAAAATGAAGAAAATAATGCAATATGTACAGTCAGCATGTGAGATCCTCAGAATCAAATGGTTTGATCTTCAATTCTTTTCCTATCAGATCACACGTCGTGCCAACAGTTTGAGCCTTAGGTACCCAAACATATTTGCTAAATTTAGATCCTAGCTTTATATATTAATACCAAGTATACACTACGTACTGGATTAAGCATACTTCAATTTGTGAAAGCAGCAAAGACATCTTAGAGATAACAATTTTATATCATCTGTTTTGAGAGAAAAAGTTAACAGCTTTAAGAGCTATAGACTCTGTATGCTATAATCGATACTCTGACCTATATTGAACCTTATAAAAAACTTGTTGCTTCTTCCTCAGTTTGGTAATAAGGCTGTGCTTTTAAAAAAAAGTTAATTACCAGTGTTCATACACCTTCTGTTACTAGGCACCCTTGTTTAACACTGATTTAAAGCTGTATCAGAGAGGCAAACTGCATTCTTGATTAGTATTGATTGTTGGTGTAGTGTTGACCCAAACAGATTGTCACAGAGGAATTAAGGCTGGTGTGACTGCAAGAACAGAACCACACTCCTCAGTAACACAAAAGATTAATTTACTTTGTGGGATGAGTATAGCAATTGTACAGCAGCTCCTATTCTACTATTCTACAGTGCACACACACACACACACACACACACACACACACACAGATTCATACTCACCAAGGCTCCAGATCCTCCGGTGTGGCTGTGCCCAGCACCATGGACCTGGAGTAGCAGGACAGTCATTTCTGGCTGGTACCAGTCCTGGCTGGCAATCTGGGCTTTACCTGCAGCTCTCTATTTCAGGCTCAACCATCACTGCAGCATTGTGTGTTTGCAAACATGTTGCCCTAAGGACCACTGTTTTCACTACTCATTGCTCTTTAATTTCAGTGGTTATGACAGTGGCCTTGCTGGTCAAGTCATCCTGGATAAATCTTCACAAGTTTCTCCCTTCCTAAGCCAATAAACCATTATTTCCTAGTCATTGAGTCCAACCACAAACCCAGTACTGCCAAGTCCCCTATTAAACCACCTCCCTAAGTACCACATCTGCTTGTCTTTAAATATGTTCAGGGACAGAGGCTCAACCACTTCCCTGGGCAGCCTGTTCTAATACTTGACCAGCCTTTCAGTGAAGAAATTTTTACTAATATTCAATTTAAAACTCTCCTGTACAACTTGATTCCTCTTTTCTCACTGATTCTTCCTTGAGAAGAGACCAACACTCACAAACCATAGTGAAGAATGATTCATTATTTCATACAATGAATGCAATTATTTTACACTGGTATTTTAAATGCAAAATGAAAATAAAATGCTTGGAAAACACTACTTGCCAATTTTTTTCAGATAATGAAATAGATTTTATCTAATAATACATTATTCTTAAATTTTTATATATTTCTTTCAAGTAAATTATATGTGGAACATTTCTCTGTTATGCTAACCTTTTCCAGTTCCTGTGTGTACATACAGAGTATATGTGTGCATGTATACATATATATATGTATATGTGTATGTGTTTACATAGAAAGGAATATACCCCTATGTTTACACATAGCCACATCATTCTCTCTGAATATTGATGTGAGGTACTTGCTGTATAGCAGAATTGAACATACCATGAAAATAGAAGCAAAGCTAAGTTTTAGCATATTTCGATAGCTCCTCAGTAATCTATCATCATCACCACCTCAATTGCTAGTCACAGTCATGAGTGATCTAAATGCTCCTTTCCTGAATACCCACAAAAGTATCCACGAGGTCAGAGGAAACAAATGGAATTATTTTCTGTACCTAGGTTAGTTGGCAAACAGTTTAACATTGAAAATAGAACTTTATGGCCTCTTGAATACTTAAACACTGATCTATTTGCCTGTTACTTCTATTAGCACTGCAAAATAAGTAAATTAGGCTTAACCCTTGCTCAGAAGAGGATATAGTCTTGAATGATGATTGTCTTCCTTTGGGAATCTTCATTACTAGCAGAATAAAACATCTGAGCAGAGCAGAATACATTATTAGCTGATCAGAACAGTCTATGAGTAATCAAGTTAAAACAAAAGGCATAATTATTTAAATAATTTCTAAAACATAATATATGGTATTTTTTTCTTCTTTGAGATGGAAGAAAAATGTTTAAGTGTACATTATTCTACAAGTGATAAAGAAAACCAGCTGAAAGAAAAAGGAAATTTCTAACAGATATAGTTTATAACTGTGAGGCTTGATCAGGTTCTTGAAGTAGTGATCCTTCTGCCTGCTGAATGCAGAACAGTGGATTCAACTTATGATATTTTAAAAAAAATGAGGCTCTATGTACACAATTTGTTTAAACAGAAATTTATAGGATTTATAGGCTTAACAAATAAATTGTTGGAGGCAGTTTTGTGATCTGCTTTGGATTTGGGTTTTTTCCACAAATCTAAACAAATAACGGCTGCAATCCCTCTGAGCTTAGAATATATTAGTCTGCAGGGTTTACAGAGAAGGTTGGATAGAAAGAAAAAGAGTTCAATGTTAATGTAATTAGGGATTATGAATCATGTTGAAATTAATTTTTTAACCTATTGCAACATAGAACTAGATATACTCAACTCCTAGTATGACAAGTATTTATTTAATATATTTAATAGGTCAAAATATTATTAAGGAGTGCTGAAATTAATTTTTTCCTTGGGCATCCGTATTTCATACTGGGATTACAGTTCTGGCTTTTTGCCTTTTCTTATACACGTGTTCACTATTTCTTCAGGTCCAAACAGTAGTTTGTTTCCTCACCCATTCTTTCTTTTTTAAGAAAAGAAACCTGGAAACAGCTTCTCTGACAAAGAACTACTTGTAACACTTACTACTTTGCAAATTTTATTTATTACCAAGATTTAATGCGATACTGAGGTTATAGAAATACAAGTGTTAGTGAATTAGTAAATTAAACCATATCTCCTTTTTCTTTTTTGAACCCTTATATATCTATTTACATTATAATGCTACTCTCATTACTATTTTCTTCCTATACATACAATCATGACTCTTGCATATTATAACCCTGAAATAATAATTTCTGATAAATGCAAAATACATATGTTTCAATCTTCCATCTGAAAAAGAAGACTACAGAATATTTATTTTTTGCTAAGCCTGGCCTTGTAGAAAACTTGAGTGTCACATCAAGTGTTTTGTTTTCCCAGAAAAAAAAATTGAATTATGAGATTATAGTTAATACCCTGAGCAGTTTCCCAGAACTTTTATTATACAGATTTGCACACTGTGCTTTCTAGCAAATCTCTAAACACACTTGAAATAAATGGCCTAAAACCAAAAGGTCTGTCAGTTGTAACCAGATTTTGAAACATCTGCAACTTTATAATTGACAACTACTAGATTTAACACAACTGTCTATGGAATTTTTTTTTGGTCATAAAACCACAGTAGTGTCTCCTGTTTGTGTATGCAAAGGTGCTTGAGACTGATATCTCTGCTGATTTACATCTCAGCTGCATTTTACCTGGCCTTTTCAGACAACTGCTGCTTGGTTTTCTGCAACTTCTTCATTCAGAAGCAAATGGAAATCCAGCATTCAATTTAAATCAAAGCATCTGGTCGCAGCAATAATACATTGCTTAAACATGCACATGCACTTTTCAAGTTGCAGACATTTGCATACATGAATCAAGTGCCTGCCCTAGAAAGAAGTTTCATGAATTTAGAAGATTTAAGGTCTGGATATGTCCAGGTATTCAAATTTTTGAGGTGCTTTCTTAGTAATTTCTGGAGAATCTGCATAGAATGTTAACTTGTAATTCATTCAGAAGTCAACACTCAGAACAGAAAATAAACTCTTTCAAATGCAGTTCTTCTGACACATAGTGCTAAAATTGTAACAGACATCTGCAAACGTTAGCATTTGTAATAGCAAATCAGTTTCCTTGTATAGAGTCAGTTTAAATATGCACACAGGTGTTTATATGGATGTAAGTGCATACATGCATTTAAAAATGAAAGAGAATTAATAATGTATACAAAGATATATAGTTTCTGCTTATGTTTTTTTTTTTAAGGAGGTGATTGCTCTTGAAAGATTTCATCACTTTCCTGTTTTAGAATGTTTACCTGAAAAAGCCTGTAAGTCCCTACCTGCAGGGACTTATTCTACCTTACAAACCTATGTGTGCACACACTTAAGAATAAGACTTTATTTCCTCAAAGAGAGAAGGAACACTGAAAAATATGAACTTCCACGTTTTAAAATTTATTTTCAGTTTCTGTCTTTAACAGATCAACATTTATTACTGACAGCAGAATTCTACTGTAGCAAGAAATTTATTTTATCCCCATGTTATATATACATTAATTTTTGTTGATTGCTTTTTAGATATAGCAATATAGAATGACACCTGCATTTAGAAAAATGAATGTTGGGTCTTTTTCAACTGAGACATTGGACTTAGAAGAGCCAAAAATGTAAAACAGTGATTGCAGAGATATTTGTCAAGCCAAACTCCCAGTTTATGTTTTTACTTCAATCAGAAAATCTTAATGTGTATGTATACTCTCTGTTTAAATTTGTAAAAGACCTAAGCTATTATCAAAACTTGATTACAGGTATACAAATACAATCAGGAGTTAGGGCAGTTAGAGATATTTCTTCTTCAGGTTAGGAGAGTGCAAACTATCACTCAGGTTAACCACATTGCACTTAATGAAGATATATGGAAAATTTGAGGTGTGATGGATAAAGCCTAAACAAAAGACGAGTCGCTGTGTGCACCCGGGGTACCCATTGAACAGTTCTCTACAAGACATGTGAACTGCCCTGTGTTCAAAAGGGCAGACCTCCCAAGGAAACTTTTGTTGCTGCTATTTTCTGCTATTGACATAGATGGATCATTTCCTGCTGCCACTGAAAGCATTCTTTAAATATTAATTGGGGTTCATAGGCCTCTATGCAACTTTTATAAATCATTACTGCAGAGCACTAGTCAAAAATGCCATCTGTGGAATATTTTTAAGAAAGGCACCTGAAAACAAAAGGAATGGCTTAATTTTTTCCTGATAATTAGTATGAAAAAGCAGTTGTAAAAATCTGAAATGATTACATATCTTAATAGACATACTCGATTATTACTTAGTTCAGTGTTTATTGTGCTATTATCTAGATATGTAAAAAAAAAAAAAAATTGAAAAAAAGGCAGAAGTTCATTTATACAACAGTGTCCCATCTTCTAATGTTGGTTAATTTGCATTGCTGCTGAATATTCTGTAAGGCACTGTTATGAAATATAATATAAATCATCATACACCAACATCAGAATTAATCAATTACTAATTATTACCTCTGATTATTCTGTGTTTATGTCAGATCAGATCAGATTAGGAAGTCACTACAGATTCACTGGAAAAATTAAGCTAGAGCTACATTACATTATGTAGAATAACAACCTAAATTTAAATTGTTCTAATTTGGCAACTTGTTTATGTTACTTTCAAAAAGGCGACCATATGGAATGCTTCAGAATTTTTATGGGGATAAAACCTCAGTTCTTTCTCACTTGTACTTGGCACGACCTTGATTATCTCACTTCTCTTTGACTGTGCTCCCATTCCTCTGGCTTCATCTATTTATACTGCTAGCATTTTCTCTTATCATGTGTACAGACTCACAGATTGTGAACTGGCTATTTTGATGTTACATTCATACAAATGATAATAACAGTGACAGCAATAAATCTATCAGTAGTGTGATTCTGAGTCTATAGGAAGAAAAAGTAACACTTCAATAGTGGTTTCTTTGCCAGAGAGAAATCAGATTGAAGCAAAGCGTTTGTTAAGTCCTGTAAATATATGTATCCTTTTAAGAATTGAACAGGGTCAAAGGAGACATAATATGCATAAAAGCTGAACTAGTATTTTTTTATGGCTTGGCACATTGTATCTGAAATTATTCTCTTCTGTAAAAGTCGCTGCTCTAGAATCCCTGCAGTATTTCATTTCTCTTTGAGAGTTGTAGGGCAATGGCAGCAAAGTCATTTTCTTTTTAAGGCTTTAGTTCACATCCAGCCAAAGAAGTTAAATTAATGTTTTTCTTGTTGTCAGCAAGAGGCACAAAGAGAAACATATTACTTATGACTTCTATCTAGTGAGCAGTTACTGACTTCAAAAGAATGAGCACATCAGCTTAGTTGTGCAAGGTCCCAGCATTCCTAATCATCTGGAGTAAGAGAACAGTAGTGTAAGGCAGGCATAAACATTGTAAAGGTTGGAGCAATTTGGGACTTTCTGTATGTCTCAGCATAGTGTCAGAGTCAGTGAAAACAATAAAATACGTGTCTGGGGCCTATTTTACACAACTGAAAAATGTACTGTAGAAGGTTTGGAGAGACTGAAGTTTGGTGTGGGGTTTGGATGGCAAAAAAGGGTTTGAGTTCAGAGCTGGACATATGGTTTTCAGTAATTTGATTCACTGACATAAGGAGGAAGAAGCAGGTTAGTGTTCTCGTCTGGCAAAACATGTCCCCAAAATGGTTATGTTTTTGGTTATCTTTACAGAATCTGAACTTTTCTCAGTCTCTACTGACTGAGCTAAGCCTCAGCACAGAGTGAGGAAAAAGCAGGACATTTCTGGTTGACATCTGGTCAAAACTCCTCTGGGGTTGCACCGGAGCATGGACTCAACACTTTGGCCTCCACCTCCAGTCCTGCTTTGGGAAGGTGTTTTCTCCTTCATCAACCCCTACTTGTGCAAACACATGGCATTAACTCTCCAGGTGGTACATCCAGGTAGTGCTTCCAGGTGCAGGAGAAGGGCAGAAAGGGAATTTTTTGGCAGCTTTGTGTAGGTATTTTCCCCTTTTATGAGAACAGCTTTTAGGGTGGACATCCCATTCCTAGGCAGTTTGTAGATATTTTCTTATTTAGATAGCATTTATCCCAGCAAACTTTTTGTTTGCCTTTTCTTTTTTTTCTTTTTTTTTTTTCTTGTGTTTCTCCCAAATTGTTTCTGGGAGATATTTATACTAATTTTAATTTTTTGTCTTCTTTTTGTGCTTATTTTTCAGAGCTGAAGTTGGGGGCCAGGTTGACTCATTTGGTTTTTTTTTTTCTGTTTCATCCACCAGCCTTTCCTTACCCTGCAGAGTTCCAACACTGCTGAGGCAGGTTATCCCTTACTCTGGATCCAAGTCATGGATCCAAGCTGTGGTTATCCACCCCTTTTGGCAGCTTCCAGGGCCTTCCATGGCTAATGGCTTCTCCAAACCTCTACCTGATAGGCGGGATCCTGCTTCTTAGCTTTTCCCTGGTAGGTCAGCTGGTGGGGAAGGGGAGGGTGCCCCTCTTTTCCAAGTCTTTTCCCCACTCACTCCTCATCAGCCAATTTTTATAGTGGACAGACACACATCAAACTTGCTACTCATAAAATAAATTTTATTACAAGGTCATGATATGTTTAAAGAGCATTTTCCTGAATGTTATCAGGGAATTCTAAGTCACCCCTATGTTTTTCTCCCTTCTGAGAACTCACGGTGTGCCTGAGAAGTGGCTCACCTTTGTGAGCACTGCAGACCAAGGACATGGCTGAGTCAAGAGACTAAGGCCTGAAGAAGCTATAAAATAAATAAAAGCGGTGTTTGGTGACTTTCTTAACAGATATTTATGATAGCTCTGTGAGTGCCAGAAAAGAATGAATAAAAGTACAGGGTATCAGTTATATCAAATCTTTGGATGCAAATGCAGTTTGTTGTTCCTGAGTACTTAATCATGAGGTCTTAACTTCCAATATCACTTTCTGCAGTGATGGTGTTACAGTAGCTTCAAGCTTTTCAACTCATCAGATAAAGTCAGGTATAGCAGTGCATTTTGGACTGGGGATTGAGCTGTGGAGTGCAATGGAAGTGACTGAAGGCATGGGAACTTTCCTGTGGGCATCATTTCATTGTCTAGAAAGGTTTGCAATCAGTGTTGGGTTAGAAAAAGAACACAAAATATGTAGTGGAGCCATGAACTAGTTTTATCACTCTGGTGCCCTGAATTGTCTAGTTAATACCAAAAAACACATTAGCAAATCAAATTACAGTTGTTGTATAATTTCCTTTTTTTCTTCTTTTTAATAGCTGGCCTTTTATTTGGTGTTATACTCACACTCCCAATGTTTCTCCAATAAAGGCTGACATTTAAAGTCTTTCGTATGCAAAATGTGGTGTGGGCTGTGACAAGCCACGAGGATGCTGATGACTTCTCTGTGAGGAAGAACACAGATGCTGCTGGCAAGGGCTTCTTTCTTCTCATTGTTTGGGTCCACTTGGGTTCTTTAATGCAGCCACTCACACACAAAAGCCTGTGATTTGTCTGGCAGTCACTTGGGGAGTGAGCATGACCCTGTCCCAGAGGGGCATCCCCAGAGCTGGAGCTGGAAGGGGGGAACCAGCAGTCACTGAGAACAGCAGAGATGCTCCAACAAAGCAAATCCAGTTCAGACTCAAACAAGTGAGACAAATCTTGAGACCTTGCAGTGCCAGGTCAATATAGAGCCTGTATTCAACTGTTAAAGGCACAAAACACATTCATTGCAGGACAGTAGGTGTTGTGTAATTATAATTTTCCTTCTGAATCTGAGACACACAGAGGGTGGCAACTATGGTGTGGGACCTCTGGGAAAGCTAAGCACTTCTGGAAATGTAGCAGAAAGCCTGATGGAATACATTAGATTGCTGAAACGACTCTTTGGTATCTCTATGCAGGTGACTGAATCCCGCCTGTAACATTATAGCCAGTAACCAAACGCTAGGAAACAAAAATAAGCACAAGGCACTACACACCACAGATGGCAAGAATTAAACCTTTAGTGAGTATAAATGTTCTAAACAGAGTTTAACAAGTAGAAAGCACAAAGTTGAACAGATAAGGCAGATATCAAGGTTGGAAATGCACTTAGGCAGATAAGGATTTGAAAAGAACCTCCAACTTAGTCCAAGAAGATAGGAAAATAGTTGCATTGTAATAGGAGTGCTTCAAGTAGACAGGAGAACATAAATGTCAATGGTAGTGAAAAGGGATAGATTAAGACAGATAACACATTATTTCCACAAAAAATGTTACAAATACAGTTTATAACTGAGCACTATGTAACACTATCTTTATGATTATGCTCATTCCATCCATTTCAGGGTGAGAGAGTGGGAATGGGAAGATGAATCCAATTCTTAGCTTTAATTAGGATCTAGGCATGATCCGTTTTCAGCACCATTGGTAACTTAGCACAGATAGTCACTAATATTTCTAAGATACTAGACAATGTAAGATGCAATTTTTTCCTTCTCTTATGTAATAGGGATGCTTGTCCTGAAGGAAAATATCCTGTGCTAAGAAAAAAGACAGATTTGAAAATATGGGGGGAAAAGTGACATGTTTTGTTTCATCTACACTAGAAATTGAGAGTAACAGTTTTAATACATGTTCGTGTTTATCCTTAATATCTGTTTTAGCTTTCTGCTTTTATCAAGAGCTTTAATGTCTGTGCACGTGTTATGGAAGGTATAAATTATTTACAAAGTCTAGAGATTTTTTTTTTGTTTCTATGCAGGATCTTGCAATTATACAGTATAAGATGAAAATCAACTAAGGTTCTAGTTATCGTGTGGAGGTCTTAGTTTAAAAATCAAAATTAAAAATCTTACCTCATCCCCATTAACACCTATAAAATCTTTCCAAGAAGCAGCATGCAGTATTGTTCTACAGGATTCTTCAACAGTCATCTGGAATAAGGAATAAGTACTTTACAAATAACACATCAATGTTTGCACTAAGATGGTTCTTTCCAGTTCTTTCTTTTCCCACTAATATCTTTTATTGTGTTTTTAGCTCTCCAAGAACTATTGTAGCTTTGTCCATTCTTTCACAAAGATGCTCTGACTTTTTCTGTGGAAATGCTGTTTTTAAGAGTTTTAACTACATTGAAGGCTGTCAAATGTGTCCCCTGATAAATAAACTGACTTGACAGTGTTCTCTACTACTATTAAATGAAGCTATATACTCTCCTAAAATGTCTGCACCACAGAAATCACTGTGGATGCTAGTAATCTGGACAGATTGCAATGTTGTCTCATCATGCTTTTGGGAAATCTAAAGGAACAGGTTTCATTTTAAATGAGTTTTTCCTAGTCATTAAAGGCATTTTTTTATGTATCACAGTTTGTTCTTGCTGCTCAGCAGCCTTCTCCCCTGACCACCACTATGGGAAAACTTCTAGTTTAGTGTTTCTTACATCAGCCAGAGAAACAGTAGCAGTTTTTTATTAGTTATGATCATGGACTGGTAAACCTGCCTTATGAGGAAAGGCTAAGAGAACGGGGTATGGTCAGTTTTGAGAAAAAAAGGCTTAGGTGAGAGGCTTACAGGGCCTTATTACCATGTTCCAGTATCCCAAGGGTGGCTACAAAGAACGTGGTGACTCTTTTTTCATGGAATCACATGGAAAAGATGAGAGGTCATGAGTACAAGTTGCTCCTAAGGAGATTTTTGTTGGACACACGAGGACATTTTTTTGCAATGGAAACAATCAGCCACCAGAATAATCTTGACAGGGAAGTGATGGATTGGACAATATTGGATACTTTTAAGATTCAACTGGACAGGGGGCTGAGGCATCTTGTCTAGAGAGTGTTTTGCCAAGAAATCTTGGATCAGATGATCCTTGAAGTTGTTTCCAACCTGGTATTCTGTGAAGTCGCATTTTTTCCAGGGGACATTATTGCTTCACTTTTATAAGTTAGTCTGTGTTAGGAAGGGATTAGTTTTTGTCAGTTTTTCCAAATTTCATAGTGCTTAATACTAGAAGCACCCAGCAGAGCCCATAGGTGTAGAATGCACTACAGATATGAGAAAGACCTGAGGGAAAGAAGGTTCAATTATATTTTAAGTCCTTTTGCCTCTATCACTATGTCATATTAAAACTTCAGTGTCTCAACTGGACAAGAGACATGCTTTGCATGTAAATTCAAAAATTTACTGTAGATCTAATTGGAATAATAAATCTTGCCAAAAATGTAATATTAGTTCAGTTACAGAAGCACTAAAACTTACTATGCAAGTTATCCAAATACTGAAGTTCAATCATGGTAATAATAGTTTAATGCTTGAAACTTACCAACTTTATACTTCCATTTGTTTCATTCGGGGAGAAGGGGTTATGGTGCATTGTCATCCTGAAGCCTTTGCCAAGGGAATGAAGTGGGGGCTTCTTCTTTCTTGTACTTGAGGGGCTTATACTAGGGGACACTTTAAAGCATTTTATAACATGTCTTATAACTTGCTTCTTTTGCTTTTCTGTGTTACAGCTGAATTTTTTAATGTAAGTGTGTTTTATTTATGTTGGAAGCTTGTCTTTTATTACTTCGTCTTTTATTATCCTAAAGACATTTTCACCCAGTTTCAAATGCATCATCTCAACTGTCATCCAGTACTTTGTTCTACAATACCCCGTAATTTATTCTATGCACAAAAAAGAGTCACTGGAATAGTACTTGTAATCATTATCTGAACTATATTGGAATTATTATAAAAAAGGGCATATCAGGATACCATTTTACAATCAAAATCAAAACTCAAACAAATTAGATATGATTCTACTAGACCTAAAAAAAGCTAAAACAAGGCTCCAGGCAAGAAGACAAGACCAGACAAATCAGGCTTGATAAGCCTCAGTCTACAGCCTTGCAGTGTAA
Organism: Geospiza fortis; assembly: GCF_000277835.1. Classification (NCBI taxonomy): domain Eukaryota; kingdom Metazoa; phylum Chordata; class Aves; order Passeriformes; family Thraupidae; genus Geospiza; species Geospiza fortis. The sequence goes on from NW_005054332.1 coordinate 2,836,805, forward strand.
GAAGAAACCCTGTGGTTTCTTGTTCAGCAATAACATATTTACTGAACTAAAGGACTACAAAAGTGAGACACAGGAAAAACTGTGTTGATATTATTTGTAAAAACTGAGAATATATGCTGAAATGGAATTTGTTACACTTCACTTGGTTTTCAACAATTCACAGCCAAAATGATTAACACTAAGAATCAGCTGAGACAGCCCCTGTGATATGATCCCAGGGGATTCTAGCAATAAACTATGGGGAGTAGGGAGGTTGGTCTTGACAAGACGTAGCAGGCTGCTAATGAGGTGCTCACAATTCTGCACTATGAGTGTTTTATCTGTATTATCAGAGTTGGGAAGGGCAGAGGTCTTAAATAGTACCTAAAAATTAAGCTAAAGTGGTACAGAACATTTATAACAGAAGAATTAACTGTGATTAACAGCTCCCTTCTCCTGTTCTCCTGTAGCATTTTGTGAACTCTTTACTGATTTTGTAAACTCTGTTAATTAAAATCTTTCATTTTAATTTGTATGCTTCTCAACACAGGCATGTACACACAGTCACACACACAGGAGCTAATTTAAACCAAGAATATTGGACAAGTAAATGGGGAATAGGAAAATAGTGTCTGATATTAATCTGGCTTTTTTGTATCCTGGATTTTGAATGAGTGCCTGGATAGAAGAGAGGTATGTCAAGACTGATATTATAGGAGTTTACATCATCTAAGGACCTATCTTAACTTATTCTTTATGTATAAGGACTATTAATAAAAAGCTTAGAGAGATTCTGTTTGAGAAAGGATTGACCAGATGTTAGCTTTCCTCTATATGAAATCTCACTGCAAATATGGATCATTTTAGCAAACAGCTGAATGGTGGCTTTTCATCAGTTCTAAAAGGACACAAGCACACACACATACACACACACACACGTTCCTGCTCCTCCTTTAATTCTGCCCACACTACTGGTGTGTGAAGAAATGCATATAGTTTCCAACTGGGTAGGTTAATAAAATAAAGAAAGGAGTGTCTTAGCTCTAATATATTTTCATCAAGGCTTAGCCATTCTGGTTATTTTACTGTATTCATTGTAGGCTGATATTCCACAGATTAACCTTTCCTTTAACTCTGTCTCACCCCACCAACTGTGATTTAGCAAGTACATAATTTATCACTTAATAAGAATGTCCATGTTAAGCACAGTGGGAGCTTTTACTGGCAGAAAAATCTGCTTTTCTCATAGGGAAAATAAAGACTGAATCCAAGTGGACTGAGAAAGTTTAACGTCTCTTGTAATGAGAATGACCTTAGAAAGAATGGAACTTTTTATTAGCAAATGTTTAGTATCTGTTGTGATTGTCCCAAAACATTCTTTGAGAATAAAGACTCTAATTTGACATAAATTAATTAATTTATTTATTTTTATTTTAATTTAATTTTTTTTTAATTTTAATTTCATTTCCAGGGTAACACTGTGTGTTCAGAGTAGTTAAAAAGTAGTTTTATGTAGTCCACATTGCACTTATATTATTATAGTCAGGAATAAAGCTCTTAAAATAGTCCTTACTGTCCTATGATTCCATGGTCTTTTTTTTTTTCTGTAGACATAATTAGTTCTCTGTTCAATTAACTCTTTTACAAGTTAAGAAGAAAGATTAAGAAAGTTGAAAAAAAAAAGCTGAAAAGTTGCAAAACTTCCAACTCCAATCCTGTTTAAACAATCTGTATCTGTTTAGGGGTTTACATGCAACATTCC
>NW_005054332.1:2838555-2853865 GCF_000277835.1 Geospiza fortis
GGGTGCCTTGCCCTAGAGTATATCCAGTTCAATATGCTGATAGGGTCACCTTTCCAAGGGGATAAAGGATAAATTTCTTCTGTTTCCTTCATTTCTTACAAAGTGTTGATGTATCAGTTCATTCTTTCTTACATTTACCCCTGTGAGTATAAATCATAGGTAATTATACATTTATAATTATATATCAAATGTCTGATATATTTAAACCAATCAGACACTCTTGTAAGCCCATGATAAGTTCTCATTGTTAGTGAAAATATGGGGCTGTCAAAAGTTATCATATGGATAAGGTTCCAACCTTGTGGTTTGTTGTTCCTGTTCTAAGAGAAGTTCTCCAAGAGAATGGCACAATTAATTACGCTTTTAAAATTCATTTTACCTTTACAAAGATATCCAATATAAACTAATGATGAATATGGACAAGTTCCTGACCATCAGAACCAGAAAGTTTACAAGATCTGAACTTGGGATTCTTGGCCTATATAGGGTGCTGCTCTTTACAAATTAATTTTTCACTAATAACTATTTTCATACCACTCTAAATTACATTAATAATTAAATGATTTCTCCCATAATCTAAGAAAGACAACAGAAAGAAAAAAATACACCTCTTGTTATTTCAGATTATAGATCTGTAGTGGGGACTCTGATTCTGATATGATAAGAACAGAACTTTAGATGAATAAGTGGAATACCCTTTAAAACAAAATATATACTCAAGCATGCTAATACTATTTTTTTCTTTTTGATTACTATTGAATATTCTTTAAAAGAGAAAAAACATTTCCTGACCACCATGGAGAGCTATTATGCATTTCTACTCCATTCTATGGGAAATTTTTCTTCAGAGTAAATAAATTTGCTTCATTCTAGACAGCACATCCAAGGAGAATACAGAGGAGGAAAAGGAAATAAAAAAGGCAATATGATATGCTATACTTGTAGCTTGGGGAAAGCTTCATTGTCAGTGTTCTAAAATTAACAATCACAGCATCACCTTTGGGAAGGGTTTTAGAGATAATAATCTGAGAAAAGCTCTAAAGAGATTTGTGCAAATTCCTTAGTGGCTGCTTTCTCAAGTTCTCTCCATAGAAACACGCTTCAAAGTAGATCAGGAGAAGAAATTTTCAGTAGTATTAGTGATAAGGCAGCTGACTCATATTACTTTGAACTCAGAGCCATTTTTCTTAGGAAGACAATCAGTTTAACCCATTAGTGAAACCACAGTACCAAAAAGATCCATGCTGATCGAACATAGGATCCCAGAAATCACTAAGAGTTTGCACACATGTGCACACAGAAGTCAATGTTCTTTTTTCTCCTCTCAATTTTTCAGACTCCAAGAGCAGTAGAGCACATATTTCTTTATTTATGTATTTATTTAACATCATACACATTGATTGGGTTGTCTGCTGCTTCATCAGCAGCATCAACAGTCTTCAGACTAGATGGATGACCACACAGCAGATAATCTACTTTCATGTGATACCTTCTTTTTTTCAGGGTTTCTTAAGGAATTCCTGCATCTGAGTGTAATATGATAAAATCCCAAAATCTGTAGCCAGTAAAACCTGAATGGGACAGTGACTAAGCTAAGCTCATTATATGAACTGTCCAGCATTTTTTGTGTTCATTGAAGGCCATGGTAAAGCTCACGATGAAAGTTGTTTAAAATGCATGATGCAAAGCTTGGAATAGTGGAACATCTGAAAAAAGGTTTCTCAGTTGAAGTGATTTGCCTATAAAAGTTAATTCTAAAGCAATGAAGAGCTTGGCCATTATTAGATAATTATAAAAACTTCCTCTCTGACTATTCTATCAGCTTCACAGTAACATGCCCATAGCTATTAATCTCACTTTTAATGTAACAAATACAGCAAAAGTTTCAGTAACCTGACAGATGAAACAAGAATGCTATAACAGATTCTACTGCCAATAGATTTTTATATGAACAAGTTCAATGTTATGGTAATCAACTGTAGTATTGTAAGAAATAGAAGAAAAAACAAATCAAAATAATTCCTGAGAATTATATTTTATAATTCTGCCTTAAGGTTTTTGTTTGGTTTTTCAGTTTTTACGGAATATACCTTAAGTACAAATCAGTTCATGAGCAAATTCATGTTATATTAGTGTTTTCTGAGATAGGTTCCTTACCAAGGTTCTGGCAAGGCCTGAAGAGGCCTTCTCTTAATTGTCATAAACAGAATTAGTTATTGAGGTAGGAAAATAAATGGAGAATTTCACTACTTATGTAGAAATCACTGGAAAAGCATAGAACCGTATAGTGGCTTAAACTTGGCTAGTTACCAAGTGCCACCCAGCTGCTCTTTCACTCCTTCTTCTCAGTAGGATGGGGAGAGAAAATAAGATGGAGAAACTCCAAGGTCTAAATAACCACAGGGAACTACTGGCTAAAAGTCTTCACTTGGGGAAAATTTAATTTATTGCCAATTTCAAATAGAATAGGATGTTCAGGAGAAAAAAAAAAAAAAAACAAACCAAAAATAGACCATCTTTGCTCCAATTTCCATCAATGTCTTTTTCACAGGCTTAAGTTCACTCCTTTTTCCCAACTCCTGTACTTCCTTCTCCTTTCCCCAGGTGGTTTAGGGACAATGAGGAATGGGTTGTTGTGGTCATTTATTGCGTAACCTGATGAGAGTACTTCATCAGGTATATATATTCATTTATGAGGCAAATTTTTTTATGTGTGTATTGAGTTAATATAGACAGGCAGATGTGTAAGATAAGAAAAAAGAACACACATGGAGCAACTAAGTTAGAAAGAAATAAAAAGATCCGAACATTCAAAATTTTATGAACATTACATTGTAACTTTCAAATGAGACACTTCATTTTTCAAACTAATGTTGATAGGGCCAGGATTTTGGTTTGTTCTTGTATATCTTGAGAGAAAAAAATCACTTAATAAAATGATGTTTGTTTTTTTATATTTTGCCTGTGAATGACCCTACTTAAAAGGACAAAAATGATGCATTGGCTTCCAGTAAATTGAAATTTACTATCCAAAAGGTTAGCTGTTGGAGAGTAAAGTATGATAAAGACTGAATTTTTTATTTATCACTCTAGAAAAATTCCCCCCTGCCAAAAGTTTAAAGCTTTAAGAAATCATGTTATAATGGTAGGTATATTTAAAATTAATCGATGCTCTTAGTTATTTTTTCTTTAAAATTAAAAAGGTTCTGCAGAAGTTTGTAGTGCTAATACTTCTCATGAAGGTCGTGCCTCAGTAGTGCTAAGGGTCATGTATTTCACAGGAAATGTCTCTAATAATTCTGAAGCTGGTTAAATTATCTGGTTTTCCTTGCTCTTCCTTTTTTCCTTTCCAAGCTGGCATATGAGAATCGATTAAATGAATTATAAGGTCCATGTTTGATCGATTTTTCACTTCTTTAATTTAGACAGTAAAACTTTCTATCACATTTGAAGTTAAGAATTATGATTGAGATAATAGAGGTGTGATTCCGCTGGAAGTTAAAAAGGAAAAAGTTGCCTTGCAAATGTCAAGGCACCTTGTGATCCAAGATGATTAAAACTAAACTGTTTGCTATATGAATCCCAAGGTGCTGCTATATCTCAGTGTCCATGACATTTAGCCAGTGACTTTTCATAGCTTGTTAATAATGTATAGCAATCCCAGTATAAATTTGCAGTGACAAATCTGGCCTGTTACAGTAGAGCAGTTAAATAGATTTATTTTGGACAGAAAATGCAGATTTAGAAAAAAAAAATCATGACTAATGTCAAAAGAGATTGCACATTAACAATACAATTTTAGCTAAGGCATTTGCTCAGGAGATGTGCTTTTCACATTCATCTATTATTCTGCCCAAAATCCTAATTATCTAACCTGGAGGTATTAGCAAAACATTAAGAAAATCATCAAGGTTAACACTCACAAAGAAAAACTGATGTCTCCAAAAAATTTCATCGTGTGGACTGGTTCACAAAATTCATTGATTTTACCAGGTTGACTGAGTCACATAAGCAGGTAAAGGTTACAGCATAAACATTCTCTTCCAAGTACAATTGCTGTTAATCATTGCTCCAGATAAACCTAATAAACTTCTGTGTTGTAGAAACCATGTTTTTTCTGAACCTCATATCTCACTGATACACAAATTATTCATAAGCTGTAAAAGGTCACAAGGCAGATGAAGAAAGAGAGGGAGAGAGAAGGAAAAGGGTACAGGTTTAAAAAATGGACTCAAATGATGAGATACAAAACAGACTCAAAGAGTAGTGAGTAACGAGAGGATATAAATCAGTGTTGTAGAGAAAAATGTGGCTGATGTTTGGATTCTTTTAGATTTTCTCTGAGGCTGAAAGTATACTAACAAAGAAAAAAAATTACTGTGACTGTAGTAAGAATTGTCATAGATCAAAATCCTTCATTTAATTCTCTCTTTTCAATCTTTTGTTCAGCTGTTGCTTTGGCATATGCTCAAATTAAGATAATTACTCCTGATAATGATTGATATAAAGGCACAACATAAAAGGAATTATATTTGCACCACAGTACGTCAGCATCTTATATGAGATAAAAAAATCTGCGAGGAATGACAGAAAAGAGAAAGTTCTTTGTCAACATCCCTAAAACTGGTCATAAATAAATTGTGAATGCATTATTCTTACAGCAAATGAGCACTATTTTTTTGCTGCCTTTCAGAACAAAACTATTGATCTTATGTTGATCCTTCTGTAAGTTTAAAAGCTCAGACTTCCCAGTGCACAAACTTACTTTGTTAGGTAAGCCCTCGGAGCCATTTGCTGATAAACATAGATATCTATTTATTTATAAAGGCATACATTGTTTTCTATCAGATGGTAATCAACATACAAGAATTGCAGTGATCATACCTTCATATAAAAGCTATCTAAAAGCCTCTGTTTTTTTTTTTGTAGAATGTTCATATCCCAAACAACACATAGAAATATGTTCCAAAGTGTTTCAGATATGTTTACTTCTATTTATAGCAAAAAGAACTGCATTTCATACCTACTTAAACTTTCTAATATCAGTTGTATTTAAATTCTACTGTTTCTGCCCCTTCTAATGTTCTAGAAGAAATGACAGAAGGGAAGTAAGAATGTGCAAAGGCAGAACAAAACCACTTTTTTTTAGAGGAGTAGATATGAAGGAAGGTGGGAGTGAATAAAAGGCTAAGAAATTATTGGAGTGCTTATCAAATCCTAAGAAAAGTTAACTTCATTAAAACTCTTAATAAAGTGTAAAGTTTATTGCAATTTTGGGAAATTTGTGAAAGCTGCTGATACTAAGCTGTTGTTTTAGCTTACTTTTAGTTGCTTCATAATTGCTCAGAATAATTTAGTTAATAGCATGGCTGTCTTTGCAGTGATGAAGCATTTCTTATATCACATCATGCTTTTTGAACAGAGGCAAACTGAATACTGTGATATTCCAGTTTTTACCAAAAAAATATAACACATCAGTATGCTAAATGCTTCCAATATTCTAAAGTATTCTGTAAGTTGAATGATTGTCTGACATTGGAAAAACAGCACCTTGTATATATTGATATATGTAAGACTTGATATACTGGATATCTAGGTGCTTTCATGGGTTTAAGACTTTCATCTAAATTTCAATTTGAAAGCAAAGTCCTATTTGCAAAACTTTCCTATTTCTGGTGGTGCCATAATCACTTTATATGGTATTATAAATTTAATGAATATTTGGAAAGCTTGCAGTACAAAATAGGTTATTTTGCCAAACTTTTATATGTACACACACGTATATATACTTTTCTACCTCAGTGAGAGTATGAGTTAGGCCCATAGTTATATAGTTTATATCTCTGAAGTTTCAAGGCTTTGTAGAGCCTTGAGTCTCTGAAGTCTCAAGCTTTTCTGAGTAGGAAATTTCACAGAGTTCATCCAGGCTGTAACCTGCAATATCTAGCTGATTCCATACTATTGATTCTCCGTGGGAGTTATAGCAACCTGCTTCACTAATCATTCTCACTCCAAATAGTTATGACCACAGGAGATCAGTAAAGACTGTTCTAGTCTTTACTGGTGTCTACTACTCAGCAAGTATACACACCACATATCAAAATGTGCCCAATCCAAGCAGCCAACAGGAGAGTTCTTAAAAAGACTTTTTTTCAATGTTTGACTTTTACAGACTAAAATATCAAGCTCACACACATTAGATACACATAGATGCAGTTGTTCTGTCCAGATATCTTACATAATTGTACATTTTTTCCAGTTTATTCTGTAAATGCTTTTTTATTGTTAAGATAAAATACATCTAATTGCGCCAAAGCATAAAGTTAAATTGAATTTAAACTGGCATAGTATTCCCCGTGTCTAGTTGCATTTTCCCCCTTGTAGAATATTCTCTCCATTCTTTTCATATCTGGGAAAATGTTCTCCCTTCAATTTGTTTATTTTTGATCTTTTAATTTTGTTTTCTTTAATATGCCCAGTAGACAGTCTAAAAACAAAGGTATATGAAGAAAACTATTTAAGATTTCCATGAGCAAAATCATCCTCTGTATTCCTTATTCCGCTGAGCATAGGAGAATGCTAGGGTGATTTATGTTGGGTATGTGAAGTAGTGTTCTAACTACTGGGCTTTGACATTTACATGTAGGATCAAAGGACCAAACTGTATCTTCTCAGTGAATTTTTTAAAATGTTTTTCAACCAAAAAACAGGTGGGCTTATGGCGCATTCACTAAGGTGCATTTTTCATGCTTTTTCTCTCATATATAATGACCAGATATTTGAAAAAGAGAAGTGTGTGCTTCAGTTTGTTTATTTTTCAAGCTGTATGCCATAGCTGTCATCTGCAGCTGATGTAGACTTTGACAAATCTGTTTTGTTGTTGTTTTCTTGGTAGATTCCAAATTGTCATTACCCAGAGTGTATTCCATATGAAACGAAACAAACATAGTCTAATAGTCACAGCAAAAATAAACCAAAGTATAATTCCTGATACAAAGTGTAATAATCCTTCAGGAGGTGTCTCACACATGTGTTTCATGGTCCATCCTCCTCTTTTGCTTCACAGTCTGGAAAGCTAAGGTAGGCACTGCAGGTACCTCATTCTAACTGGATATGTTGAATTCACTCAGTGTAGCACCTTGAGGAGTAGGTGACATGGCTACTTGGATTTACCCAAAGGTACTTTGCCAATGTACTCATCTCCCTCTTAAGCGAGACATAAACCTTTATGCTTTTCAGTAGACCCAAGACAACACACAAGGTGTGCATGACTCAGTTACTGAAAGGAGTTTTTGAAAACATTGTCTCATGTGAAATATATCCATGTACAACACATCTCAAAAGAGTAAATTTTATTAATACCATTATGGGACCCTGGTTTTTAGAGCATATTTGAATATATCCTAAAGTTATGTGTATATACACAAAGACATGTTTTAAAAATGAGATTAGTAGGATTTTTGCACTTCATTAAAGATCTTGTAAGTCTTGTAAGCTATATGTTGAAATCATATGGATCGACTTTGATATCAGTTATCACATAGAATTTACAACCACAAAAATACAGAAGAGTTTTTTTAAGAAAACGAATATTTTATACCTACAATGATAATTAAAGTTTGGGTCCTGAAGATTAGCTTTTATGCTGTAGTTTATATTTGATAGTACACAGTTGTCAGCAGGCAGTTTTTCAAACACAGGCTGCACTTACTTAGCTAAATTATTTTAGTAGACAATCTCCCAAGAGTACATAAAGAAAGGTTTGTATTCACCTTGGTAGAACCAGTGCACTCTAATTGGGACTGTTATGCTTGATTATGGTCCAGATGTGAAATTTTTGGATGGGTTTTGCCATCATAAATCCCATAAAAGATCAGCATGTATCACAACATGAAGTGTTTCAGTAAAATATCTTGAAACACAAAGTAATATATGATGTCTTGTTAATGGACACATTTTAGACACATTGTTTCCACACAAGGTCTATTTTATACGATGTTTATGCATAGTGTAACCCTTTGGAATGTTGTTATTTTCAGGTGTCTTGCTGGATTTTCTGGACAATTTTGTGAAATAGAAGTTAATGAGTGTAATTCATCACCTTGTCTACACGGCTCAACCTGTGCTGATCATATCAATGGATACACCTGTAAATGTCAACAAGGTAACTGCCATATGACGGAGCAATCTTAAATAATGATAGTTTTGAATTATCAGTGTTACTAGTAAGTTTTATATGAACTATAAGGTACAAAAATGTTATCTCTTTGCCAAGATTTTTGGATGAAATCCAAAGAGAATTAACTACTCCAGTAAGCATATGAGAAAGCCTTCAAAGTAAAGTCAGCTCACTGAGGGAGTCTGAAGTATTGTCTAGAGCCAGGTTTATTGTTTATGATCTTTACTAATGTAACTTACTGACCAAGCTGTCAAATAGTCGCTGTTGAACAGCAAAATAATTTCACTACCTATAGAATGAGATTGACTGAGAAGAAATTCTGAAGACTTTAACATTTTTATTATTATCCTTAGTGTTGATGTTGTAAGGCATACCTTATTGGTATTACAATACAAGCTTACAAATTTATTCTGCTGGCTGGGATTAAGAGAAAATTTTTTTAAACATTATAAATAGAATGAAAAAAAGGCACTTGCTTAAAAAGTGGGAACTGTTTCCTAATTCTGACAGAGATCAACTAAAACAGGTCTAGTGGCTTATGAAAATCTAAGAGATTTACTATTCATCAAAATATTTTACAAATATGTATTAAAATTTTACAAAAGCAAAGGTCACAATCAGTGTGCATTGTCATGCAATCACAAATTTAATCTGTTCAGGACTACTTACAATCTCCTGTCATGTCAGCTAATAAGAAGCCATTTCTCAACATAAGTAGAATTTCTAATCCCTATACATAAGTAGCATTCTGCTCCATAAATTACTCTTAAATTAAGAAATATTTCAGTACCTGGCTCCTGAAACTTTAATTTTTCAGTTTAAATCTACTTACTATTTTACTCACTTCCACTGCTGAATGATTTCTGTGATAGTACTGGAACAAGGTTTCTTACTGGTTATTTTAGAGATAATTTAGATATATTCCAGATGATAAATATTCTGTTAACCCATGCTATCTCCATATATCTGATCTAGTTACTTTGTGACAAAATATGTTCATGTTGTTGGTTTCAATTTACAAGCAAAAACATGTTAGCAAACTCTCCTGAAGTTGTGACCATATATATATTACACTTCTCTAGAGTCTTTCTACTCATTCTTGTTCTACATTTAAGTAAAAGCACATAGCAAATTGTATATTAATACATTTTGCACTTTTTTCATTCTGAATGTGTCTTAATGCAGCTTACGAAACTATATGTAAGAGATCTTATTAAAAAAGTATGGAAGCTACTGAAGCAAATACATGCATGTGTGTAATGAGATTTAATGAGGCAGTTTATTAATTTGTTTAACTGATAATAAGGAATGATTTTCTAACATATAAGACTTAAATCTAAGTATCTTTGGTTTACTAAAGGCTAATTATGAGTAGGACTGTTGATTACAGCTTAACATTTTTTAGCAACTTTTTTTAATGTCAAAGAGGTACTTGATAATTCAGAAAAACACTATAGCTCTGATGCATGAACCAATGAATTTTTTTTTAATTTTTTCATACAGAATTCATGATAATAAAGATCTTTCTGATCTTAAAAAATTGGAGTCATGGCCTAACCTCAGTACTACATATCCACCTGGTACTGCATATGGCCATATCCCCCTCCACCAATATTAATGACTTAAAAACTTAAAGACATTATTTTTTAGTCATTAAAGTGCTTAACACAGAATACATTGCCAAGTCCATTTTTTTTCCTTGCTTTTAAAGCTTATTAAAATAATACATCAAAGATATTTTAATATAGGCATTTAAAAATTGCTCACCAGCTAAGAACTGTGCTGTCTCTGTGCAACATGGAAACTCTTGGTATAAGGAGGAGAAAGTTCTCTGGGGCTTTGGAACTCACTCTTACAGCTAACACATTTTAAATACCTCCCAACCAAAGCATGGCTGACTTTCTTTTATATTCCTTTTAATAATACCTTGTGCTAGTAGGGGTGAAAGATCTGTAAATCACTCTTCCATTAGGTAAAAACACAGAATAAAAAACACATGCCCTAAGTATATACATAATTTTTACATATCTTTTACATATTTTTTAATTAATATGATATTTTCCAGTGTTATTTGACTCTCTAAAATGGCTTAAGAGATGAGAAGATTACAGCTCTGAAAAGAGGTGAATTTGGAGAGGCAGGGGAACCTTTGAGAGGAGAAACTTTTTTCAAAGTTGCACATCTGAAGAAAGGGATTAGAAAAAAAATATAATCCAGAGAGAAAAACTAGAAATACCTAGGGAAAAAAATGGCATTTTTTGCAGGCTTTGACTGTTCACATATAATAGATTTTATATTTCTCTTCTTAGCTTCACCTATAGAAATATGGAGCTGGGATTGGGGATTTTTTGGTCTATAAAGGCAACAATGGGAAACAACTGGGCAGATAGTCTGATAGACCCCTCAATAGATTCCCTGTTGTAATTTAATGAAATGGAAAAGGGATGATACCAAGACTGAAATAGGAATGATACCAAGACTGAAATAGGAACAAGGCAGATGATTGCAGCCTTCCAAAAACCTCCAGAGAACAAAGTAAAGCATGTGGTGACAGCATGTGATACCAGGAAAGGGAATGGATTTAGCTCTGACAAATGCATTTTGTAATGGATCATGAATTTTGTCAGCTATTGTCGCAGTAGCAGCCCCATACCCTTAGAATAACAGATGCATGTTCAGGTTCTGTGCCTGCAGCTCCAGGCTGTTCAGGTGCAGAAGCAGCATGGAGAGATGTAAACTCTGTTCTAAGAGCACCTCAGACAGCACAAAAGCAACAACAGCAGCTGCTGGAATTAATAGCAGGCTCATGGTTAAGTCTTTAACTGGGCAGGCTGCTCTTCTACTAGGACAACTAAAGCAAGACTGGAATGTAACAGGTGAATCCATTTGATGCATACTCTGAGGCAAAGTCTGAAGAGTGACAACTAGATTTGTAGCAGCCAAGGACTGCTAGGGGACTTGCGGGGCTGTTGGGTTTTCTTTGTTAGCTTGTTTAGAAATAGTAAAATGGAGAAAAATCAAATCTGTAATGGGAAGTGGGAATATCATGGCAGAAAGTCGGTGCTCTTCATTAACTAGCCATATTTTACAGAGTTCTGGGTTTGTATTTAACAAACAAATGGATGGATTACATTTCAACTTAGCCTACAAGGAGCAAGTTCGAGACAGGCTTAAATTACATGACCTAAAACACAGCTTCAAGATGAGAATTTAGCCTCTAATTTATGGTGCACTTACTTGTAAAGGAGATTTTAGCAAGAAATGTATATCAATAAAATATCCAGTAATCTGACTAATGAACTGTGAGAAGACAGAATCTCATAGTGTTTAAACACAAAGTATTTGCTCAGAAAATGTCCTCCTCATTGATCTGGTACAGTAATCTCAGAGTTTCTCTTTTTAACTTTTTTCCTTTATTTTTTTCTACTCTGAGAAACCACAGCCCAAAAAATTTCATATTCATCCCATAATATATATCTCCATATATGTGAGAATGGATGATAGTTATCCATACCTTTGTTCCAACTACACTCAGTAAATGGATATAGATTTTAATGAGTCTTGCTTTGGGGTTTGCTTTGCTTTTGTTTTCTGACAGGCTGGGAAGGTCTCCATTGTGAGTTGGATGTTGATGAGTGCATATCCAACCCCTGCATACATGGTATCTGTGTTCAGAAGGAGCCCAGCTTTGGTTATTCCTGTTTTTGCAAGCCAGGATTTGTGGTGAGATGCTGAAATTCTTTCTTATCTTTCCTTTTATCTGGCTGTTCACATTGCACAGAAAATACTTTTTAAGCTTGCTCAGAATTGTTGATATACTTCTTGAACTAAATGGAATTACAGAAGTGACTTATGCTTTTTTCAAGGAATTAACCAGGAATTTCTCCCTGTTCCAGTGACTCTTTGTCTACAATATTGTAAAGTCTGTATTTTACCATAAGGGCTTGGTAGGTAAAAATAGATCTGAACAATGCAAATAATCTGACTAAATTTACTGACAAACTATCCTGAGAAGGAAAAAAACTATCTCATAAAAATTAATACCATTTTTGAAAGGTGGATTTTACAGAGTAGTAAGGGTAACATTGATACTTCCCACAGAGCATGGTAACTGCTGCCTTTTTTTCTTCTAAAGCAGATTGGCTTTCAAAGCAATGTCAAATAGTGATGAAGGATACATCACTTGAAGGCCATAGTCTTTTTATACGGAAAACAGTTTGATCCTTATGTTACAATAATCTTATTTTTTCCTTAAATATTCATGCTTATCTTACATGAACAATTGTAATGGAGAAGATCAGGTTCACAATTTTTTGTATCATTTATAGCTTACAAAAAAAAAACAAAAAACAAAAAAACTTCTGAATACCAAATAAAACCACCAGAGAGTAAGATTAAAATCTGTTTAGAGAAATTATTTTTTCGATTAGTGCAAAATTTATTGGTACAAGTCAGTGTTGTGCGACGCTGTAGAGACCAGAAGTACAAATAAACCCAAAAATGGGTTAGAAGGAGGATAGATTAATTGCTATTCAAATTACTCTTCTGAATGTTACCCTGGCCCAGGGAGTCTTTGATTTACTAATTGCCAAAAGTTGGAATGGTATATTTGGTGAGTTACCAGATGCTAGCTCTGCTTGTTTTCTTCCTGTTTTCTTCCCAAAGTATTCATTAACAGCTCACTTATGATGGAGCTAGATAGATATTTGACCCATGGGGGCAGTTTTTCTATTAGTACATAGCTTGGGTATTAATTGTACATTATGTTGCAGAACAAGCAAGCCCTTGCAGAAGGAAAAGTAACAAGCCTTTGAAGCAGCTGAAATTTAAGATGTATCATCTTTGCTTTTTATTCCATTATTAATTTTTCCATCTTCAGTGCCTCCAATTCCACTATGCTTTGGGAAGGAATATAACAGTAAGAAAATACAGTAAGAAAACACAGAAACATTTTTAATATACCTATCTTCAGTGTCAAGGATAAGAAGTTATGGTCTAAACACCTCAAGAGGTATATTTTTTAGGTCCCAATGGGTTCTGGTTCCTAAGCATGAGTAGGTATGGAGTGGAAACAGCAAAACTCACAGAGAAATAAGTATTCAAAGAACTCCAGCTACAGTGTGTATGTAAATCTTCTGTAGTCTGTGTCTGTACTGTTACCCAAAGTATGGATCATAAAGCATAGATTGTGAAATCTCTCATAAATTTTCAGAACAAAAGCATAGTCAGTGGTATAAGAAATAAGTGTTTACTTTTTAAGTGGAACCATCTATAGATATATACCTACTTTAAAATACAAATATGCACAAGCTAAATGATTCCATCCCCCTGTATGGAAACTGTTAAAACATTTACAGGCACTTTCAGTGCTATCAAATTTATCTATGGCTACTTAATGTACCCTTCATGCACACTGGAGGTTATCCACATCTGCTTTGTTTCTATGAGTCATAAAATCGTAATCAAATGCTCTTTGCCATTAAATGTAGTAGTCATAAAAATGTACTAATCTGTCACAGGAAAGTCAGAATGAAACGTAAGTTTTATAGGATTAAGAACGATTATGAGCCTGCTCAAACTGATCATTTGTTCTATGTGTGGAATTAGAAAAGAGCAAGAAGGAAATGCATGGGAACTGACATGTTAATTGGCCTGTTTTTTCTTTGTGCTTTGGAATACCGACGCAGTGAGTGATTTTATAAGATGCCATGAATTTACCAGATAGTTCGTCTGCTTGCCAAGACAAATTAAGAAGTTGATTGAAACAAACATGAATGTATCAAAATTACTCAAAACCCATCAATTTAACCTCTTCTATTTTAAACCCCGAATAATTTATACTACTTGTAAAAAAAGTAATTTGTTTTCATGCCTACATTTCTTCCTCTCTCTCTCTTGTCCTTCCTATTGTTTCTTAATATCATAAATTAATATAATAGAGTTGACAGAGATCTCATAAAATATAAGTTGTCCCAAGTTCTGTGTAAATAGTTAGCTACATAGACATGAAAGACTTTTTAAGTATTTGTCTGAAGGAAAGTGTGTAATGGATACATGCTTTTTGAGCTCTAAAGAAGGCTTGGATTTTTTAACATGTGCTCCAGTTGCAGGAAAAGATTCAGTTAGAAATTATATCCTGATGATATGTTGTAAGAGATGTATGTCTTCAGGGATGAAATGTACATATTTTAAATAGTTATCAAATACGTAGTATCCTTCTAGGATAGCTGTTAGCTGTCTCCCTTCACGTAGTCTATTAGTTCATTGCAACAGAAGTGAAAATAAAATGAACCCAGGCCTGACTTCAGAATATATTTATTTCACACTTCAAGAATGCATTTAATTCACATAATTATTCCTTGCCTTTTTTACAGACCACTGAATATGATCATTTTTGCTTTATTACTAGGGAGGATATTTCAGACTTCCCATGAGTTGTTACTCTTGATAAAAAAACGGGAAATGAATGCCTGGTCCAATTTGAGACTGCCACTATATTTTTTCTTTTCTAAACGCTATCTGTGAATGCAAGGTATTAATAGGGAGCTGTGTGCAGATTTGGTAACAACAGACAACAAACAGTGGGCTGCAGTGTACAAAAGGAAAGAACATTAGCTTGCAAGTCAGAGCAAGCCATAGATTTTTTTAGTCAGTTAAGTCCTCAGTAAAAAGTATTTTTCAAACCTACATTCTATATGAAGATCATTATTTAACCAGTTTTTAATACTGGTAACAATATTGTCTTTGATACTATGCAATTACAAGTCTGTAGAGAAATTATTTTCTTGATAATCAGAGTCAAAATGTTACTCAGTTAAAATTTAAAATATGCAAGTATACTGTTATATTAGTTAAGGAATATTTTCCACATGATATTTCCTTTTGAAAGTGTAAGCAGCTTAATATAAGCAAAAATATTTTAGAATCAAAAGAATATGAAATGTAAATTGTCTTCAAAAAATATCCTTTTTTCGAAAACTCTCTTTCAGGGACGAAGCTGTGAGCTTAATTACAATGATTGTCTTATACAGTCCTGCTCCACTGGGTTTCTTTGTGTTGATGGAATAAACAATGTCACCTGTTTACCTACTATGCCCCAAAGCAAGAAAATTCTCTTTGAAGTGGCTGAAG
>NW_005054332.1:2853894-2910999 GCF_000277835.1 Geospiza fortis
TCTGGCTGTGTCTATGGAACTTTGGTCTAAACATGTCTCTCCTGATTTACATGCAGGAGAAGTGTCCCAAGGTGAGTAGAAAGAGCTTCTGAACAATGCATATATCAAACTTCTTTCCTTGTTAATGCTTCTAAAATGGTAAGAATATTGGAAATATATTAATTTTAATTATTAAGATTTTTTAAAATTTCATTTATTGCCTTCTATTTTTCTTGTATTTACTGCAACATCCTTTCTTAATTGCATTTATATGTAACTGCAAAATTACTCTTTTTTCTCAAAAGAATTTTTCCCACCATCTTTCACATCCAATAAGGAAAACTCCACTTTCATTTAGCTGAGTTTTCAGTTTTCCAGAGTGTACAATTTCATATGCCTCATATTGTGTTCAGTAATCTCTGATTCTAATGCCAATCTTCCCTTCTTCCTTGGCTAGTCAGCAGGAGAGAAAGATAATTTGCCTTACTCCATGGGGACTTTGATTCTTTTTTCCTACGTCGCATGTTTTCTGAGTGCTTCTTTTTCTGTGCATTTAGATGTTTTTAGACTAAAATACATATTGGACAAACCTCTCAAATCCTCTGCCATTCTAATTGTTTGTAGTGATGGTTTTGGGATGCCATAATTTGCCTATCCTGTTATTTTAAAACATTCAAAAAAAGTCAAAAGTAACAGAAGTGCAACATTTTATTGTGGCTTCTTCATTTTACTAAAAATAGTATTACAAAGGCATTCTCTTTACAAATAGTTTCAGAATTTTTTTGCTTATATACGTCTTCAAAGGGATTACTTGTATAAAAAATAAGTGGAATCCTGTTTTGTTGTTGGCGGGGGGGGGGGTTGTTCGGTTTTTGGGGTTTTTTTGGTTTTGGTTTGGTTTGGTTTTTTTTCGATTTTGTTTTGGTTTTTTTGGGGGGTAAATGAGTTACAGAGAATGTTGGTTTTTGGTATACAGAATTCTCTTGGGATTGACTGATTGAGTGATTGATTGACTGAACTGCTTGTTCTGCCTTTTCCTTCACAAGAATCACACACTCATCTTCCCTTTTTCAATTGATATTGTCTGACTATTTTTCTTCCAAGACTGTCTCTTAATAATCATCATTTTCATCACTTATGTTCTTTAAAGAGACAAACATAAACTTGACGAAATGATTAGGTAATGTTAAAGATCTGACAACATAGGAAATTCAACCAATACTGGAGACAAAACTGCATGATCCAGACATGGAGATCTGTCATTCATGAAATCCGGGTACCTTCTGAAACACTCAGCTGAGTAAGGTATCTCAAGAACTACTTTTCACTGACATAGTTAACAGTACTTCTGAGTTCAAAACACATCTATTTGTAAAAGTAAGTGAGCCTCTTAAAATATGTTAAAAACAATCTGCTCAAGTGCTCTTATGTATATCTTCTTTCTACAAAACCTTCAGGTATAAAATTACTGATGGATTCTGAAAAGTTGTCATTGTTTGAATCCCCTAATGATGAGATATCCTATTTAGTTTTATTGGCACAAGTCACATCTGTGCAAACCGAAATTTGTAAAATTTTAATGACGAACCATTTATTTTTACATACCTGTTATCCTGCTTCAAGTTCTGCCTTATACAAGTATATTAGCTATACTGTACTGAAACAAATGGCTGCTGTGCCTAATAAAGAGCTGATGAGTTACCCTGTTACCTGGACTGCACAGAACATCTGCAGTGGAGTAGGTTCTGGCCTTTATCAGCTGGTGTTCTGTTGAGTTCCTCATTCCTATTCAAAGAACCTTTTTGAGGTGGTGGGGTGTTTTTATACAAAGATAAAAGTGCCTGTCAAAGTTCCAGGTGCTTGGAAGACATTTATTGTCACCAGGCAGCAGCTGATATGGTACCTGCAGCTGTACCTGACACAGATGGCTATTCCTCACCTTCTGCCACACAGGCTACTCGAGCAGTAGAGAAGCAGGTTGGAGGCTGCTACAATGCTGACAGGAGATCAGCAACTCAAGTTTCACCTCCCTATAATAATCTTTTCAGGATTTCAGGTGTTCCTTTCATCATACTTGCATATAAACTCAGGAGGTATTTCTACCTCTTGTGTATGTATTTATAATATTATAGTACAGGTTATAGTACATGAGTATATAGTATAGAAGTATAATCAACATTTTTTTATGTAAAATAGGTACAGAGAAAAGTTTATATCTCTTGAGGTAAATTTTTTTGTATGTAGTACAACTAACATGCCATTTCTCATTTCACAATGATACAAATGATGGCTGCATTTTTTAAGAGAAGTACTACTTTTAGAACATTGCAACATTTCAGAAATAAATTCAGGGAATTAAAAGGACACATGAAAACCTAAGAATTCTGGAATTAAATATTAGGGAATATTGATTGGTTTGGTCTACATTTTTATATTATACTTATATAAAAGAGAATGAATACCCATAAAGCCAAGGAGAGGGTTTTTTGCTTTTCATTCTTTGCTTGAGGGCTTGTGTCAGAAAAAATGACTTTATATCATTGATTTAAAGCACTTAGGGGGGAAAAAGTATTTCTAGACCAGGAAAGATATGTATAAAGGTGCCAAAAGACAAATAAACCATTTTTGTGGGGTATAGAATACAGTTATTTTCTTGTGAATGCTTGTCTAAATAGATTTCATTCTCAGTACGCATACATAAATACACCGATCAAACCCATGCTGCCAGAACTGCCTCCTGATACTGTGCCTGTAGTCAAGAGGTCAAGTTGTCTGAGCATACCACTATGGATCTCCACCCGATCATATGACCTAAAAGTAATATTATTTACATTTTTTGTTGCTGCTGTAGTTGTTGTTTTGGGGAGTTTTGTTAGTTTGATTGGAATTTATAATGGAAAAAATAGAAAAGGAATAACGATGCATCCCCAAAAGTAAATAGCTGCCCTTATGCATAAGTAAATCTATGTCTTTTTTATTGGAAGAAATAAGACTATTAAAAAGCTAAGTGAGAAATGCTCTTGGATGAGTAAAATCTTTAATACATAATCCATAGTGGAAGAAATGTGTCAAGCTGTTAAACCTGTTGTACTCATCTATAATTACAGATTTTGTGTATTTGTTAATAACCTTTATTACTAAATCTTGAGAAAAAATACTGATGACCCACTCAGATAAATTGCAGTCTCTGAAAAATGGGAACTACATACTTTTCATATATTTCAGAATAGTTGTTCTCATATGACAATCAGTAGATACATTACAGCAAGTTCTAAGATACCTTAGAGTAGCAGGGATCTCTAGTAAAGGGCTATGAGAGATGAGATGTATCTTGCAGAAAAATGTATTTTTGATCTGGTCTCCAGGTGTGCTTTTCAACTGCCATGATATTGCTTGCAGCAAATAATGTTTTGTAAATGCATTTATTCTTAGGAAAAAAATATTTATTATTACAGAAATGCTTTCATGTGACCAGAGGGGATGACCTAAGTTCTTAACCATATGTCTGTTAGCACTCTGTGAAATTCTGTGTGACTTTTTCACTTTCCCATGCTCTGCCACCAAGTAATTGCCCAATAAGCAACCATTAACATAAATTGAATGCAGGGAACTTTTCTCTCTTTGTCTCTCTCTCTCTCTTCCTTCCTTCCTTCCTTCCTTCCTCTCTCTGTCTCTCGCTCTCTCTCTCTCTCTCTCTCTCTCTCTCTCTTTTAGGGCAGCCAAGCATTGAAACAAGTCCAGAGAGATTGCAGTTTCCATCCTTGGAGATATTTAGAATTCAACTGGACAGCATCCTGAGAAACCTGTTGTAGCTGACCCTACTTCAGTGGTCCCATCAAACCTCAGTTATCCTGAGATTCTGTTGTACCATGTAATGGTTAGGACAGAATTGCCCTTCAGACATTGTTTATAAAGACTCTTAGAATTTACTACTATGCAAGTATCTAGTTAGTCACCAAGAGTGGGATTCATCTTACCTATAGCTATCCATTCATTAATCTGTGTAAACTATATCACTGTAATAAATGAAGAAAAATTGCACCATCTGCTTTAGATGTCTGTTCTGGGATAGGATGCAAACTTTTCTCCTTTTCTTAATATGTACTATTCTGCTGCTTTGTACTTTTGGTTTTGGCAAAGAAATTGAATATTGCTTTGAATATTCTGTTTTTGTAATGTATGTGCATTGTAGAGCTCACAAAGACATTTGAAAGACAAAACCCAGCAGAACCAGACATGAATGTTAACAACACATCTGCTATTATGCAGCAGCTAACTGGATTTACTTCCATTAATTATGGAGAAAAACTTTCATTAAAAAAATACTTTACTGAAGTGGATTTTCATCCGCCTATTGAGTCACCTACTGTGACTGCCTGTGTTCAATATTTCATTATTTCCTTTAAGACTTTCCTTTCCTTAAGACTGCCTAAAACAGGAAATATGTCTGAACATATCACTAATAGTCAAATTGGTGCATTACTACAAAGTTCTTCCTGTTCAGTATTATTTTGTTTAAAATCTTGCTCTGCAAAAATTCCAGTTTTGATTACATTATTGGTTAAACACCCCTAGAATAAAGCAAATTTCAGGGTTTTGGATTTTACACACTGCTTTTCTTTATAATGTAATGCTTTTTCAGCTTTCTCCTTAATCAAGTTCTATTCAATTACAGCAGGGTACACTTGGTTCCTGAAAAATGTTGAAACTACGTGATGCCTTTGCCTCCTAATCTGTCTTTATCATATTGAATTGTTTATGTTATATTCACTGGATTTGTCATCACTCTCATTATTCCTTTAAGCTTTGTCTTTCATCAGTTTGGCCAGACATATTACTATTCATTCCATTGTAATTTCCCTGTTCTCACTATCTGTAATCATATGCTGTTTTTAAACACGTTATTATATCTGTCACATCAAGAAGGTAATTACTTTTGACATAGTGAAGTTACTAGCTATGTAGGTTAGCATGGAATTTCATGCAAAGTGAGTGCTTTGAACACTGATCCATTATTTGCACTTTATTTGTAACTGCTAGAAGCTTGAACTTGGTAATTTTCCAGACCTCTTTCACAAGAAGTCATTTTCCCTAGAGTTCTGATAAAGACCTAGAAGAATAATCACAAGCCTGGCCTACTTCTGGTTTTACTTAAGTGCAACCTGCTGCTCTCTAGGCAAAAACAGCTTGATAGTCTGCAACTTTTAAGTGTATTTTTTACTCTGATTGCTTTGTGCTCAGACTTCTAAGCAAGCCAGGTAAATAGGAAGATCTGTGGGAATTCTATGTAAATGGCTGTCACAACAAGAAAAAAAAATTAAGAAATTAAACTTTCATTTCGAAACTATACATAATTTGACATTTTCTAGATTTCTGTATCAAAATGAATTTAAATTACCTTTTGAGCTGACAAATATCTTCGGCTTTCTAATCATCAAAAGCGTTCTAAATGTCTTCTAGACTATGCATTGTACATCTGCTCAGAGGCTCGTGGTGCTCGATATTCCCAGCTACTTTAAAGCAGAAAGAATCATGATATTGGGAATAAAACTCTTGGCATACCTGCCAATGACAGCAGATGTTGAGTTTCAGGTATGAAGTAATTTGAGAACAGTATTTATGCCACTCAGTATCTCCTGTCATTTGGAGTTTCAAAGCCAGCGAGATCTATGAGCATCATCTACTCTGGGAACAGGGAAATATTCAAAAGCATCTTCTGTGTTTGAAAAATATTACTCTAAGAAACTTCCTACAGGCATAGTTAACTTCCATATGATTACAAACAAACAAACAAACACACACAAACACAAAACAACAAAATATACATTTACCGGTACGAGTATTTCTGGGTTAGGGAAGTTTTTTTTCTTGTAACTCAAAAGATTTTCCTTGATTTTTTGAATACTATCAGGATTCTATGTTAAGATTGATTTATACTGTAGATTTTTGAACCAACCAAATATATAACATGTGGGCTAACATTCATCAGCATAGCAAGTGTACTGTTTTGAAAATCTTAAAATGTCGTTTGTGTAGCGGGTTCTGAGGAGCCTAAATCAATTTGGATTGCTTTTCTTTGAAGAATAGCAAATAAAAGATATGAGGTGTTCCATGTAGCTCACACTTTGCACTTACATTTCGGAGCAGTTATTGAATTAATTATGCTTTGCTCTTAAACCTTATTTTGAACATATTGAAAATAAATCATAATTATCAACTTCTGAAGTTTAAAATAAGAAGGGATTTTAGAGTCATGAGAACCTCTGAGTAAGTCTTTCTCTTATTATTTATTTGGAAAACCTATTATTTGGTATAATATGAAAAGTATCCCAAATGCACAGATTGTTCCTCAGAGGAACTGTTACATTCCCTGGAGTTAAGTAATCCTTAGGGATGATTTAGCAGCATTCAAAGTGTAAACACAATCAGTTCAGCTTTTTCCTCATCTTAGTTGAGGAAGTGGAGAGATTCCTGTATGACTCCCTTGAACAAGTAACTGCTCACTGGCAGTGGTAAGCTCTGATATTAATTGGGATCTGAATCAAAAAGAGCAGCACAACAGGAGGGTTGCACTATTGGATTATAGTGCAAGGTCTCTAGTTCTGTAATTGAAAAACATTGTTCAAAATCTTAGCAAACCTGACCTGTAGTCACATTTATTCCTGAGCAGGAATTCACATTTAAATAATGTGAATTCCTGCTCAGGAAAAAAAAAAAAAAAAGGAAAACAATTCTTTCCCTTCAGTTGGGACCTCTGCTTACATGGACATTAGTAAGATAGAGGAACTGTTGGCCAACCATTATCTATAAGTCCTGGTTTTGTTCTCAGATCAGTCATATGTGTACAGATGTAAAGATGTTAGTGTGCTGTGGAAAATAAAACAAGGGAAAAAAACAAATCTTCCAAAATGCTGTGATATGTGTTTGCAATGAAGCAAGTTGTAGGATGGGGAGGATAAAACAGAAAAATTGTATGACGTAGATGGATGGGGAATATTGTAGGGTCAGGAAGGACAAGACAAAACAAATGTATACACAGTGAGGTAACAGGGGATAGGATATTCAGGGTGACACATTTAGGAGCAAGACTTGAAATAGTACATATTATTGGCCTGAAGAAAAAGTACCTGTACTCTTCCTCAGCATCTGCCAATGTATAAGTCTTAAAAATTTCCATATTTACTCTGATAGAAGCAAGAGGTAATACCTTCTCACAAGTAAAGCAGTATCCCTACTACAGTGTGCCATGTTGCCTCACCATTTTACCTTCTCATTATCTCAAATTTTAACAGCCTTGTAGAATTGTGAGCAACAGTGGCTTCTGCACCTCAAACCTTTGACCAGAGGGGTTGTGTTATTTCAGGTAGCCAGTAAATCTTTATATGCAGTTATGGAAAACATAAAATGACTTCATAAGCCAAAAGTACTTTTTCTTTTGATGTCACATGGGTCAACATGTCACAAAGATTAAACTGATTACTCAATACTCTTGAGATAATTGTGCCTGCTTAACAGTAAGCTGCCCTGTGACTTGCTTTGGCCTCCCAGCAATTTTTCATATATAGCTTTTCTTTTTTTCCTTCTTGAAAAGAAAGGCACAAACACATTTTTCACTATTAGTAAATATACAATGTGGAGCTGGAACAATTTTTCTCAAGTCTTTGTTGTCTTAGTTCTGATTCAAAAATTAGAGATGCTTTAAATACCTTTAAATTACAGTTCCTAACACTGTCCAT
This sequence comes from Geospiza fortis, assembly GCF_000277835.1. Classification (NCBI taxonomy): domain Eukaryota; kingdom Metazoa; phylum Chordata; class Aves; order Passeriformes; family Thraupidae; genus Geospiza; species Geospiza fortis. The sequence continues at coordinate 2,861,610 of NW_005054332.1, forward strand.
TTATGTATAACTAAGCAGTTGCTAAGTGCTTGTTTGCAGAAGAGAAAGGCTATGCCTATTCTGCATATCTAAATAGATCAAGAATATACCAAATGAAAAATATTTCATTGTTCTTGTGTGCTGGAAAAGGCTGCTCTCCATCTAAAGTTTGTTCTTACAGCTTTTCAGTCATTATTTTCTGTTTTGTGGGCTAAAGAAAAAAAACTTATTTAGCCTATCTTGGCCTGATTTATTGTAAATGTTCTTTTTTTTCTTCCAAGCTGGGCAGGTGCAAGGTTGTTAATCCTTACTTAGATCATGATTTGCTTTTTAGCAAACTGTCATATATTCAAATACCAAAGAAATGCTGCAGTTTAAAGTGTCACAAACACTAAATCATACGTCAGTTCAGTCATTGTGTGTATCATAAGCAGGTTTTACACTATTAACTCTAAAAGAATAATTTGACAATGACCTTGTAGAACTATTTACTGTTCAGAATTTATTTAGTATCACAATAATTAAGTCAGGAAACTTTGCAGGGGGGATAAAATATACTGAAGGTAGTCACTTTAAAAATATTAGTTCCTATCCAGTCTTTCAGTATATAAACAGGACTGAAAGAATAATTTTCCTTACACAGAACAGCAATTCTGTTCCAGTGCTGTGCTTCTATCATAGGTAACACTGTGTCTTTAAATCCTGGAGCCAATTTCTCACCCATAGTACAACACCATTATCCAGCTGAATGCTGGACATTTGGTCCAGAAGGATACAGTGAGGCACAGTATGAAAATCTGTGCTGAAGTCCAAAAAGATTACCCCTAATGGCTTCCCTAGATAACTAGGTGAGTTACCCTGTCGGAGAAGGAAATCAAGTTTGATAAGTGGGACTCCCTGTTCCTGAGGCCCTGCTGGCTGTGACTGATGACTGTGTTGTCCTCCATGTGTTTTTCAATACTCCCCAGAACTGTATATTTTCCATGATTTTAGTGGGCATTGAAATGAGACTGACAGGCCTGTAGTTTCCAGGGTCCTCCTTGAAAACCAGGACAACATTTTCTAGTTTCCAGTTGGAAACTCTGGATTCCAAAGACCACTTGAAAAACATCCATTTTAATGAATTATTTTGAATATATTTATCTTTGTAAATATTAGTAAAAATAATAGTTATTTTTATTGGTGACAGCAGTTAATTGCTTTTATACTTTAAAATAGAAGCACTATGAGGGAAGTGGAATTTTAAACAAAAGACAGAATTACTAGTGGAATGGAAGTAAAAATAGAATTTTTTTTTATACACCTCAATATAAAAAGATATCTAAACATTCTTTTAAGAATTAACCTCAGCATGACTGTCAGTATCTATGTTTGAATTGAGGGATAAGAACTATCCAGTATACATTCTCTTCTCTGTTGAAGAGAGAAAAAAACCCTCTGATACTGGGCAATCTGCTACACGTTTCTTATTCTGAATGGCATTTTTCAAATTTCATATTATGTAGTGCTCTAGTATTTCCTCTGAAATTTAACCTTAGCACCAGGAGTTTCAGTTTTTCTGATGTTTGTGGCTTCTGCAAACCCTTTTCATATAAGTAGAGTATGTTTCAGACCTTTAGAAATACCATGACTTCCAAATCTGAAAGACCATCAGCCTCCAAAAATATAGAACTCTTCCAAGATGCATTGCATCTGATTAGCCCACCTATCTCTCCATAAGTGCATATAATAATTGGAAGAGAGAGAATCAGTACCTGTTTAGACACTCAGCTGGAGCTTTTAGCTGTGCTTGTATGACATCTGGTAAACAAGCTTCACCTGCTGACTAGGTTTATATGAATGTGGTTACAACACAGGTTCTTTTAGGCCAAAATAGATTTATTTTCTATTGAATTAATTTTAGTTCTTTGAAATTAAAAATCTTGAATTTTGAAATTAAAGAATATAAACTAAGAATTTCACTATCAGGATTAGAAATGGACTTCATTTACTATACTTATTTTTACATTGGTATATATCAAGAGGCAGTAGGGGGAAAGAAGTGAAGGGATTTAAATTTTTTTCCATATCATTCATTGAAGCAGATAGATCTATTCTACTTATTTCTTAAGTTGATTCTTTTATCTATGTTATTTTTTTTTCCTCTAGTAGTCATTTGCCTTTTATATTCTGCCTTTTTCCTTAACCTCAGATGTAGAAAGGAAATAGAGTATCAGTGGTGCTCTGGTGCTAAGTTATAATCCAGACCACCTCTAAAATTGTGAACCATTAAATCTTACAGCTTTTATTTAAGACTACTGGACAGCCATCACATTGAAAGATAGGTTCCTGTTCAAGACTGAAAAATAGAGCCAAGTTCTATAATACTGATTCATCCAAAATTCCTTAGTTATGGGAGATTTTTTTCACTGTGACCTCACTGGATTTTTCTTCCACATTGAACAGACTTTCTCAAGATCAAGTAAAGAACTGTTAAACTCTGTTATTTATCTCCTATTCACTTAAAGATAGTAGCTTCAGGAATTGTATAAAACAATATGTGAGGACAAGGACTTAGCAAAATTTCAGAATTTACATTCCTATATGGTCAATAGTCCAGGCAATGAACCTCAGTAGCTCACATAAATAAAAATAGAATAATTGCTTGGTTAGAAATTCAGCCTTCAAACGTTTGTTTAAGATTTAGATTGTTAACCGCATTTTATATGTATTAAAATTGTCAACTCCTGGTTAAGGAATAAAAACCACCTGAACCCTCCAACCACAGTATGTAGTGAAAATTATACCTACACTGAGTATGGAGCACTTCAGTATAAATTCACTGTATTTTACTTGAGCTGCTTCTACAGGCAAAGTGTATTATTAGATAATCAGTTGGATAATTTGTTTCAGTTATTCTTCCATGAGCTAGTATGGCTGATCAGGAATTGGCACTACTGGCATAGAAACTGTGCATTGAATTTTGGTTTAGAATGAGACACAATGTCCTTTATGTCTGCTTTGTCACCTTTGGGTTTATGTTTGTCTGCCTACTCCAGCCTACATCCCCAAATTACTGCTGGGGTCACAGGAGAGGTCTTTGAGACCATGGGAAAGAAATGGCTGTAGACACCCTTCTGGTTTAAAGCCATGCCCTTTCTGTTTCTGTTCTCTTCAAAAGCACACTAACATGTCTGACACAGCAGTACAGTGAAGCACTTGAACAAACACATTGTTTGGACATCTTGGAACTCATAGAAATTTCTGGGTTTTCAAAAAATGAAATGCTGCAGCTTTCCATCTTCTGAGATGGAATTTGTGCTTTGGGGCATCTTAACACATTTATGGATTTTGAAGTATTAGAAAACATTGCAAATGCCAGCATCCCAACTTCTGAAAAAGAGTTCTTTTTATCTTTTCAGTTTTTATAATTATGGTTACAATATCTTCTATATTTCTTCTGGATTTTGAAGATCTTTCTTTTTTTCGTTCTTAAATCATTGAGTCTCATTTGTGCTGTGTAACTGTGTAGAATGAATGTTGGAAATGAACAGAAAATAAATGTAAACAGGGCCATGTCTTTAGTGCAGTAACAGCTCTGGTCCTTTGTGTGTTTTCTTATGATAGCTAGAACCTCCTTTCTTTACCATATTATGAAATATTTCAGACATCTAAAAAATATTGGCTACAATATGCATTTCTAAATTTGTGTCAGTAACTGCTAGCTTGAACCTACTTCATCATTACTAATATGAGAGTCAGTAAAGGCTCAGAAATGAGAAAAATATGTACATATTATAATCTGCTCTTTCTCAACTGTAAATAATGTTGTACTTAAGTCTCGTAAATTTTAGAATTATGTTTCTTTGTAACCAGTTACTTCACTAAAATATTTACTTAGATTTGAACATAAATGGTACAACTGTGTGCATCAGTGAGACTTCCATTGAATAGATGAAAAAAATATTTATTAAGGTACAAGTAAAACAATGAGTACTTCTTTTAATTGCTCTGATTATTTATAATATACTTTTAAACTTGCCAGTTCCCATCTAGTAAATAAATAATACTCCACGAGTGACTTTTTTTTCCTGAGAGTCTCCCATATAGTAACAGTAAAAAGTTTATTGGTGTATCCACATGCGGCTGGTATTGCACTCATCAATTTGCGGCATTTTTAATTTTATATTTAGGTTTCTTGTTTTGGTTGTCTGTGCCTGTTGTGTTCTGGAACATATCCATAACACCAAATATAAACAATTTTCACTTGAGCTCCAATGTTAATAATGAGATACTGCTTCAATGTCATTAGCAGAATTTTCATCTGAAAGGCACAGCTTTTTTTTTTACTCCTCAGTGTTATAAGACTGCCTATAAATATCTATAAATATCCATGTTTCTGTAGGTATACATTTCATAGGACAGCAAATTCTGTGTACACTCCAACAAGTATTTGCTGATGGGTGTAACGCTTCTGGTCATGAACTTGATTTTACTGTATGCAAGTTGCCCTCAGCTAGCTGTATATGTTTTGTTACACCAATTTTAAAATCTTTGTAGGCTTTATGAGTTTTTCTTTCTAAAAATGTAGATACTTTCTTTGTGTATATTATATATCACTCATATACATTTTTTCAGGGCTTTAGTGTAGTTAACTAAAAATTGCCTTTATAAAATGTATTTTTTTTAATTAGGAAAAAGGAGCAAATAAAGTTTCAGTGAGTTATCATTAGATAAGGTTATTTCAAGTGATTTTTACTGAAGCACCTTCTTTACTACTTAAAAGTCATTACTGTTATTGCTATAGCAACTGTTGAAAGTATCGTGCCCCATTTGCAGAGTAAGCAAGTGTAGGTCATACAAATGATACAGATATTCTCAGACTTAATTTGTAAAGGCTGTTTAAATAACCACTTCACTGATCTCCAGCACAATAAACATTGTTCTGTATGTTTTAGAGCTATTAAAGCTTAATCCACTACATTTGTAATGAATGGTTAATCATTGCTCTTTACTAATTTCAAATGAAAACATCTCAATACCAGCATTTACTGCAGTAAAATAACTTTAGTTGTACTAATAAAACATTACCTTGACGAGATTGCAAAGCGTCCACCCATAGTCAACATGTTCATTATAAAACTACTGAAAATTTTTTTCTAAACCTTTTCTTCTAGATAATGCCTCATATTAAAAACTACTATGGCTTTGTAGTACTACAGGCTACGACTATTATATGCAGCTTTCACTTATCAATCAGTTAAAATGTCTTTATGATGCAACTGTGATACAAGCTTGATTAGGTTATTACTGGTAACTAATTAAGATTTGTGTTAGGAAAAAACACAGTAAGAGTGACAAGAAAAGCAATAGCAATTCCTCAAGTACTGAAGTGTTTGCCTAATGCATAGGGTAATCTCTGGGATTGTAATTTGTTGGGCATAATACAGCATTAGCCTATAAAATATAAGCATCTGCTTATGCAGGTGCATTTCATCTGTGGAAATGAAGCAAAGAAATGACTCATCCTTCTAAGCAGTGGGAGGTAAGGTCAACATGTTTTTGTTTCCCTGGAGATGACAGATGATAAGGTGAGATTTGATTTCATAATTGAAAGTCCCAGCAGGCTCAAAAGAAAAACAGCACAGTGTTTCAAGGGGAAAAAATATTCTAATGTACTTTAATATTTGTCAGTTTTTGATTCGTTTAAATTCAGATGCATAACCATAAGGTTTAAACTTAAATATAAATAAATACTAACTAAACTTTTAAATAGCATTTTCCATTTGGAAAATATTTACAGGTGGTAACTTTATATTTGCAATTATAATATGTGAGTTTCATAAATGTTATTTTTAAGGTCAGATTTTGTTAGAAATTATGCTTCTGTTCTATCTGTAAAGGACATTGATTTCTGCTGGTGTAACAAACTGCATAGAGTTCTACTCATCAACACAGAAAGTTATTGTGTGGGTACAGCCATTCCCACTGCCTTAGTTTGCAGTACTGCCTTTAAAGGTCTTAAAACTAGCAGATTCTTAAATGTTTAATCAGAACTCAACTTCTTTTTTCCACCTTCAGATCCCAGTCAGAATTTCAGAGACTGTGAAATAAAAATTTTGAAATGAGATGGAGAAAAATAAGGAGTTACATTGAGTGTCATTTCAGAATAAACTGCCTTTGAATACTGTGGGACTTTCCCTATTCCTTTTGCTTTTAGTATCTTGACATTTTACTTGAAATTAGATTAACAGGCTTTTCTTAGGCAGATAGCGCATGCTTCTAAATGTAAAATTAAAATCAAGTGAAGAAACTTCCCACAATGTAGTAATCAAATAGAAAGTTTCCTGCCCTTTCTCAGAAAGTTACAGTAGTATTTAAATTAATTAATCACATTGGCTTTTATTTTATTCATTAGCAAAATTATTGTTTATTAGAATATTAAACTCCATTCAATTAAAGTCCAAATATACAACCTGAGTCTACAACTGAATGAAACATCTGATCTTACAGATCGCTGCAAGTGACACCTACCACATATTCTAAAATTGCTGTGTCTAGAGACAGGACTGATCAGTAATTACTTTTCTTGCATGATAACCTTTGGTCTCCCAATATTTGCATTATAAAGACAAAAAAATATGATAGGCCCATCAAGAAAATACTTATTAGAATTTCAAACTCTTTTTTTGGCAAGACGATAGATTTCATATGTTACAGTAGTTAAAAATGATATTGTAGTCCTGGAGTTCTTCATGAAATTTGGATGAGATTTTAGCATTATTCTTTGAAAAAAATTTCTCTAGATTGTTATCAAACACATATACATCTCTTACCTGGATGGCCCTAAAGTTTTCTTTGCTTTTTTCTGAATAAGGATTTATATGTCAGTTAGCAAAATCTATTGACAATGTCATTATGTCATGGTATCAAACTAGAAATTCTGCTTTTCCCACTTAAATCTATACAAGATAATTGCAAATATTGGTGATACAGGGTTTTTTAGGTCCTTACTTCTTGCATTAGAATGGTCTAGCTCTTCTGTGAGTTCTTGGTTTTTCATTTGGCCCTTTTGCCTTTCATGACCTCGACTTAATATTGACTCTCTGAATACACCAACCACAATGCTAGGAAATTATTCTTTTCTGACAATGTATGAAACAGAAGGAGAAGAGACATTGCCCCTGAAAATATGATTGTAGGTTGTTTATGAAGCTGATTATAAAAACACTACATAGCCAAACTATAATTCATTCTGAGCTGTTTTCACTTTTGAGTTTGCTTAAGAAAAGGAAGAATGTCCTGATGAGAAGTGTTGAGGGATGCATTCAGTGCCAGTATCTTGGTGGGCAGCTGCAGCAGCAGCCACAGGTTGAGCTCTGGGACAATGAGCCTGAGGTGAGAGGTCAGGAATCGCTGACCCTTTGCCCAGCAAAGGGGCTGGGGACCTGTGGCCTGGCCAGGGGAACAGACACTCAGAGACACTGCAGGAGCTGAGGGTTCCAGACTTTCCTATGCTTGGACAGTCGGAGGATAAAAGTAATGGAGGTCCTTTGTTTGAAGCTTATCCTCAGAGGGACCAGCTCAAGCTGGTTGTCTGTTATTTAGTTACTGGACCAAGATTAAATTATTTTAAGAGTTGGTTCATCTGAGACTCTGCTGTGTGAAACCTGGGTTTGAGCCAGCTCAGAAGCCTGGTGTGGCTGTGTGAGTGTGGAGGGGTAGCTGCCAAGGGGCCCCAGTCGTTGCTCAGGTGTGCGAGCGTGACTGACAGAGTGGCTCCTGGAGGCACAGACAGTTTACTTAACAAGAAGCATCCATAACTTTTGTTTTTCCTAGGCAAGATACCAGCCCTCATTACTGAATTTATTGCTAATCCTTCATGCTTCAACACTTAAATTTAACAGAAAAAAAATATCAAATAGTAGCAATGTATAGATTTTCTTAATTGCTGGCAATGATGTAACACAAGCATAGTTTAAAAACACTGTCTCAGAATTTTTTTAGAGAGTTCCAATTAACAAAACCTTGCCTTTTTTCCTGAATTCTTACTGAGTCTGAAAATGTTTGCAAACAAGTGTGTATAATATCTGAGCTGAAAAGTGCAGTTAGCCAGTGGTTCTGCAATGGTGGTACCAATTCCTTCACAGTCGAAGTTGTCATCAGGATAATTTTCTAATTTGCTTACTTTCTGTTTTCTAATGCAGAAAAAGAAATATGGTTTAAGAAACCTTAAGTGTAATATAAGGCATATTTATTGAATAATATAAGAAAGGCACTTAACTATGAAATTAAAGTAAAGCACAGACATCTTTCAAGTATTTGCAAAGCAAGGAATTTAGTGAGAGAGGGGTTTTGGTTTTTTTTTTCCCAGGATCTATAACTTATTTGTTAGGTTCCTTATGACTTTCTTTTGCTCAGTATGATCAAAGCGCAGTCTCCAAATTAGCTAAAGTCTGCTTGATGTTTTATTGTTTATAAGGCACACCAACTGTGATGCCTCATGGTGTTGATTTAATCTCCTGTCACTTCACTTAGCAGATATCAAGTATCACAGACAGTCAAGGTATAAATTTGCACTTAAAAAGAATACAAGCATTTAGGAACTCCTATGCAGTGCAACATGCTGGAATATGCCAGGGAAGGAAGGAGAATAGAGCCTCATCAGCTAAGGCTTTGCTGGCCATGCTTTTTTATCTCATTCGCATTTGCATTTAAAATATGTTTATGATTTGTGGTAAACAGCTCTGGAAGCAGAAATGGAAACCAGTAGTCTGTTCTGGCTGTTCTAGTCACAGAACTAGAAAATTGGGTGTGCCCTCCTCTCTGAATATTTAGTGCTCTTTTTTTACAGATCTAAAGCAGCCATGATAGAGATTATCTGTCATTATGGAGTACTTAGAAATGGACTCCAAAAAGTGCTACAGAAAACTAGTATGTCTAAGTATTGTCTAAATGAAGAAAATTAAAGATGATAAATTCTGAAACTGTTAGTCTAAACAAAAATACAAGGCAGATCAAAAAGGCTTTGAAGAACAACTAGCACAATGTGTCTTATCTATTAACACATTTTTCCTCTGTATTTCAAGAGCAGGGTGTCAGTGAGCAAGGTTGATTAAAAAAAATTGAGAAGCCGGGGACATTACAGAAAAACTTTACATCTTTTTGCACTTTATTCTGTCTTCACGTACAAGAAACTGAGGAAACATTTAGGTTGGATTCCTTCAGTGCATGTGAGTGTTAAAAAAATCCATTTTTGGAAAATAAACTATATGAGTGATAGTTGAATAAACAGAGAAAATGAGCATTAGAAATTTTTGATACGTTCAATGATAAGTCAGTTTCAGGCGAGACACTAACTGTGATGACAGAAAAGGTTTTAGGATACCTCCAGGAAGCTATAAGCCATAAAACTGATGTCCTCCTGTATCAGGTAAGGTAATAGAAAAAATACTTAAGAATAGAATTGGTGAACACACAGCTAAATATTGCCTAGTTAGGAGCAATCAACATGTCTGGCTTGGGTTTATTTTAAGAGAAGTTCTACCCTAAAACTTCTTGGCAGATTTGGAAGAGTTAGCTGCTGTGTGAATAATGGATTGATGGAAGCTTTCTAAATTTTCAGTAGTCTGCTGCTGAGTCCCATAAAACAGATTTTTAAGGAAAGGGAACAGCTAAAGGGTAGGAAACAGTAAAACAGTAAATGTTTATTGTAGCTGAAGATCAGTTGTGAAACTCTATAAGCCAGTAAGATTTTTAATGCCTTGAAAATGGAATAATCAGTGGAAAAAAACTAGTTACTGAGAAAATCAAGGTGATCAGTTGAAGAACTGATTACTAGATTAGTAGAAAGAGTTATAGGATACTGTGGGATTGTACTATGAAATGACATAATGAAGTTGAACAAATGTTTGTAATGGTACTACAGGTACAGAAGAAAGATTAAAAAATCCTGGCTTGTTTTACAGTGACAGACTAAGGAACAGTTTTCGGAGTTCATGCCTGATATTTATATAAAGTGTCAACTCAGCATAGAGTAATCATTAAAAAAAAACCCAAATCAAGTGTTAGAAACTACTAAGAAAATTAATTGAATATTCTATAGTATCAAAGATATAGTATAAGTGTTTGTATCTTCCTTGAAGTTTCTGTCTTCCCATCTCTGTTTATAGAGATGGAATAGAATACTGACTGATCAGAGAAGATCAAATTTATTAGTGTAAAAGGCATCAAAGCTGTATCAGAGCTGAAGAATAATAGGAGACTAGCAGAGAGATTTGTATGTTTGGTCTGTTCTTGCCTTTTTATAAACATTCATTTAAAGGACTTCTGGAGAATGAAAACTCCTGAACTCAAACAGTTGCCACGCTTCTTGTGATAAAATTTGGAGTTTCTTCCTCATTATGACAAAAATCTTGGTTGTCATAAATCAGTATAAAGCAAAACAATAAAAACAAACCATTTTGGGCTTGTCCAAGTGCAATTCAGTAGCTGATTTATTTTACCTTGACATGCCAACATAGTCTGTCCCTTTTACAGTAACATTAATAGTTTTATAGTTTTGCTTCTGCTTTAAAGACTTGTTTGAAAGCCTGTTACTCGCTTCCTTTAAGATCCTTGCAACACTGCTGTGAACAATTGATTATATAATACTCTCCCCTACCTTTTTTTTTTTTTCCATGAGTAGTTCAAAGAAAGCATAAAGTCAGTTGATGTCTATTCCTAGAGATAACGTCTGAAATGAGAATTTTCACATAGCAGGGCATATGGCTTTATTGTTTCACAAGTTGATTTCTTCTCTCCCACAGCCCCTGGAGCAGAAGTTTCTAGGCAAGAGATATTTTTTGCAAAAACTTGGAACAAGTGTTCCAGGAGTCTTGCTCTTAACCAATACAATGATTAAGAAACTGAAAAGTGTGTCACGAAACCTGGGACTTATTTTATTTTCCTTTTCTAAAAATTTGATCTTGTTAGAGAAACAGAGCTTAAAATTTTGGCTTCCTTGTGACAGCAAGAATGTAGTACTTGTCCTAAGTCTTGACAGCTGTTGAGATACAGTTAATGTCAAAAAAAGCTTATATTCTCTTTCCCTGCAGAAAATCCTGCAGAGTAGGTTTGCCTAGTGGAAAGGGAATACAGAGAGTTAAGTAAGGCAGGGAAAATGAAACAATAGCACCACATACAAATTTTTGATATGTTTGGTCAGTTAAAGTCACAAATTTAATATGCCAGTTAGGCTTTTTTGAAAAAAATAAGGAATAAGACAAAATCATCAGTGTCAGGTTTGAAAGTTACACTAGCTATGCTGGTTTCAGTATTTGTTCTGAAATTGTCCTTGACAACTGAGGTGAGTAAACCTTGTTATATAAATCATTATGAGCATTTTGAACTCCCTCAGGGTGGTTACAGAACTGTAGATGAAAAGGGCTTATTCAGTCAAACACAGGCCTGTTCTTCAAGGTTCGAGGATTTCTACTGAAATCACTTTGGAAAATGAAAAGCAAATGTAGCTCTTAAAAAGAGCCAACAAACTATCCACACCTAACAAAAAAGAGTCTTGTGTTCCCACTCTTCCAGGATTTTTCTGGTCTATTTTGTATTTGAAAAGTTACTGATTTCCCGTTTATGTTTATTTCATAATGTGTCTCTGCTTGTCACAGAATCATAGATTCACAGAATCATTAGGGCTGGAAGGGATCTCTGGAGATCATACAGTCCAATCCCACTGCCAAGGCAGGGTCACCTAGAGCAAGTGACGAACACAACCAGGTGGATTTTGAGTGTCTCCACAGAGGGAAATTCCCTGACCTCTATGGGCAGCCTGTTTCAGTGCTGTGCCACCCTCAGTGAGAAGAAGGCCTTACTCGTGTTGAGGTGGAGCTTCTTGTGTTTTAATTTATGGCTGTTGCTCCTCATTCTGTCACTGGGCACCACAAAAAAAGTCTGGTGCCATCCTCTTGGCATCCGCCTTTGAGATATTTATACACTTTAGTGAGATCCTCTCTCTGTCTTCTCTTCCCTAGACTTAGTCACCAGACTGTAGTGCCAACTCTAATCTTTCTTTGTAAACTTCTAAAGAGCATTACTCTGAAATATTTACTGTTGTCTGACTTGACAAGGGAGCTGACTGTGTATTCTGTGCTACAGCTGCTACAGCAGTTTCACATCTCTCATAGGATAGGTGGGAAATATTCTTATAATCTAATCATCAACAGACAGCAGAAGTAGGTTTTGATAGTTTAAGGTTGTTAATAAGTGGGCTAAAATGCAACTAATGGCTAATTAGCTGTATGCATGAGCATTTGAAACCCAGACATCTTCAAAATAATTCCTCTGTTTCACCCCTTAAATACGTGTCAATGTGAAAATGCTCAGAATGTAAATAGTTCCATGTCCACACAGTAAAAGAGGATGATTACTAAATCTCTTATAGGGAGAAGATAGCAGTAGTTCATGATACTGGCTTTGGGTATGCTGGGGAAAAGTGTAGTAAACCCTAATCATCACTATGCTATATTTCTTGATGTTCCAATAAAGTTTGTTGCCTACCAGAAAGGTAAAAAATAATCTGAATTTGTCTCAAATGTAATTTTACATTGATATTATAATTTAAGTGAAACCACAGAAATGTAGAATCATTTTGTTTATAAAAGACCTCTAAGATCATGGATCATTTTGCTCAACATAGAAATACTGGTTTAGGCTTTGAAAATACAGCATCTTTATATGGCAGTGAATACCCGCTATATAAACCTACATTTTAAGAAGAAATTATTTTTTTGCTGGGAGTTGTTGAAAGCTTCTTATGAAGCTCTGTGCTTGCAATACTTCTTTACTCTGTATTTGCCATATCGTTAATGTTTCATGAATGCCAAATTCTTAGTAATTTTTTTTTTTTCACAGGGTTGAATTTTGTTAGTCTTTATTTGTGGAAAAAAAATATTCATGGGTAAACTAGGGCCATGTGGGAAAACTCACAGTGTCTTAACATAAACCAGGTGTCTTCTCAGATACCTCTCACTCCTTGTTGTTGCAAACTCTTCTCTGGTAGTAAATCTTGCTGTGTTTATCCCAATGGGGTGGGTTTACTTTGAAGGAAGGACCATTCTCCTCCTTCCTTGCAGTGTTTCTGCTCATTAGTAGTGCAGTAGAAGGGCAAAAGCTTATGGACATTTCCTCTTTGCTGTTAGGAGTCATCCCTCTAAGGATAAACTATGAACAAAGAACATGAAGCCTCTGTCATCACTAAGTTAATCTCTACATTAAAGAACCTGTCTTTGAGCACAGTAAACTTTGGTTAAACTCTTTTGAAGGTGGAGACGGAAAGGAGACAAACTGAATGTCAGGGAAATAGGATAAATGTTCACTGACTTAAAAAAAGCTATTCATGTAAGCAATCACTAGGGAAAATACTCCAAAATATAGAAATTTAAGTACTCTTGGGATCTTGCAGAGTGAAAAATATGAGATATTAGATAGTGTTTTGACTTATAACAAGCTATGAGTTGAGCCAATATATTTTCTCAAGTGGATGTTCTCAGTGGTATTTTTGAAGTCAAGGAAAAGTATTGAGTGCTTTATCCACTCACAGACCTATTAATTAGATTGAGTTAATGAGCGGGTTTTGGGGGCAGATACGATGGAGGTAAAGAAAGGTATGTTGGCAGGGAAAGGAAGGGTAGTCTGGGCTTTTTAGACCACCCCCTTCCTCACTTATTTATTCAGTGTTTCTATCCCTTGTCTCTGAGTCTCTCTCTGAATCTGTCTTCTGCTACAACTTTCTGATCAAAAGTTAATCAATTTATTCACAGTATAGAGTATGTTAACATCATGTAATTTCGGATATTGATGAACCTGTACCCCTGTGGCAAATAAACAAGTGGTTCTCCTTCACGAGTCAGCTGAATTGGCTTTCATTTTGAAGTACATTTTAGCGTCAGAATGTGAATGCCATTCTTTTCTTTGTGCAATAATGCTTCAAAGTGTAACTCTGTGTAAAGTACCATATAAAACTGAGGTTGAAATTTATTGTCAACAACTTTAAAAAAGTCAACAAAACCCTAAAATCCCTACACAGCAGTTAATTGCAGAGCTATGAAACGTTGATATTTATCCTGTAACCTTGAGATCCAGCAGAAAGCACCTTCATCTTTTTTTTTATCATCCATTGGCTTTAGGAAAATTCAGTAGATATTATATGACCAAAGAATATTTGTATAAATATTCAGATTTTGTTTGTATATTTGTATATAAAGGATGAACTACCATTTGTCCAAACATCTAAACAAAGAAAAAATCCACTCATATTCTTAGTGTTTGAAAAAAAAATTAGTTATTGCACTTGAATAGGCCATTAACAATTGAGTTAATTTTTAAATAATATTTTGAGAGTGCTACTTGTGTAATTTTCAATTTAACAGAGACAACAGGATTGCATGAAAATGTTCAGCCAATCAGTTGCCAATATCTACTTTACGCTGCCCAGTAGGTTTAGATTTAGGTTTTTTGTTTTACATTTGAATTGCTTGCATATTTCCAGAGAGGTTTAGTTATTCATATTTCAGACTTACTCACTGAAATGAGAAAGAATTAGGATTATGTCAATCTTAAGTGACAATAAATTTTATTTTTGGCAAACACAGTAAAATTCTATAAAAAGAACATGAAGTTTCAAAGGCTTTTTTATTGTTTGTGATTTTTTAACTTGACCTAATTTCCAGGTAGCATCTATCTTTTAATGGAAAACAACACAGAAAACCCTTTAATATATACTGGTTTCATTTTTTCATTATTTTTTACAAGGGTAGAGAGAAACAAACCTCCCTTCTAATAGCTCAAGTATCACATTCTGTGAATGCTGTCATTTCTTGGTTGCTTAAAGCAGAAATTGTGATTGCCAGCAGTACCATTCTTTTTCTCCCATTTCACAATATAAGAATGAATTAGAAATGAAATACTCAAGCAACTCTAGTTCTTACTATTCTTTCAATCTATATGAGATGATATTCATCACCCTGGTAGAGCTCAATATCTTTACAATCTAAATAGGCCTCAACTAAAATGTAATAATTTATGGCATCTGATATGAAAAGGATTTTGAAACCTACATAAATTTGCTAGTCTGCCTGTGTAAGAATGCTTCATAGATCCAAAATTCTGAAACCTAATTTGTTCTTTACTTTAGTTACTGCATTTGAAAAAGGAGGGAGGCTGGGGGGAGATGTCTATTTCCAACAGTATTAGCTAAGGAATACAAGTAGAAATGTATTTAGGAGAACTTTCCAAACTTCTTAAAATCAGTTTCATATAATGCATTTAACAACTCTGTAAATCTGAGTGATAGTTAGCAGTTCATCATTATTTTTTTCAAAGTACATGCTACCATATTTTTAAAAATATATTTCAAAGCTTAACATGTTGGAGAATAGCCATGCTACTGCTTAGGCCCTGGAAGAGGTGAGGGAAGTTTGAGGAATCTGTGGCTTTGATTATCTCTGGAAAGTTAGATATGGTTCCATGCAGGCAGAGGACATAATGTTACATAATGTCCTGAATGTTTTGTAGCCATCAGCTACCTTCTGTTTTCTACAACAGAGAATAACATTTATACAGAAAGATGTGTCACAGTGATACTGAACAACATCTGAAAAACTACAGTTGCAGTGGCCCAATCAACAATTTTCTGGTTACAAATGTAAACAGTAGAAATGGAATCAATGTACACAAATTGTTAAAATTTCTTATGCCTCTTTCCTGTGGCAGAGGAGATCATTACTCTTGACTGTAAGTAGAGAATATTTATTCAGGATTTGACTAGTGTACTAAAGTGCCCTTCTCAGAGGATAAGCTCTCCAAGCATCTGTGGGATATTATGCAGAAGACTAGCATAAGCTATATTAAAAGAGGTTGCTAAGCTCTGCTGATTTTGTAAGTGAGGTGATAGTATTACATGTAGTCAGAGTGAAAAACATGGTTTTAACAACTGTTGTTACAGCTTAAAAGACAGAATAATTTTGTGTTGTAAATAGTGTGGTAGGTCTGCTTCATATTTGAGTTCTAGGTGGTTTTACATGTCCAGGAATGTCTCAAAAGTGAGATTTCCAGAAATCATGGAATCACAGAATATGCTGAGATGGAAGGGACCCATCAGGATCATCAAGTCCAGTTCCTGGCCCTGTGCACAACACCCAAGAATCACACCATGTGTCTGAGAGTTGTCCAAGCACTTCTGGAACTCTGTCAGGCTTGCTGCTGTGACCACTTCTCTATGAAGCCTGTTCCAGTGCCCAACCACCCTCTGGGTGAAAAACCTTTTCCTGATATCCAGCCCAAACCTCCCCTGACTCAGCTTCATGCTGTTTCCTTGACTCTTGTCACTGGTTACAAGAGTAAAGTGATGGGATTTGCCCCTCTGCTTCTGCTCACGAAGGTGTTGAAGAGCACAATGAGGTCTCCCCTCAGGCTCCTCTTCTCTAGGCTGACCAAACCAAGTGACCTTCTTCTTTGAAAAAGGGATTCAATTGTGAGGAGCAAACTTATAACCATACGAGTAATGCTAAAACTTAAACTTGAGGAGGTTTTGCTATAAACACCGAAATTACAGAGAAAGGCAGGGCTGTGTAAATGAAACTGGTTGTGTTTTACACAGAGGTAGCTAGATTAGTCAGGAGGGAGTTAGAATACAAGGTTGTGCAGAAGTCAAAAGAAGCACACACTTAGGAAGAAGTAGTGCTCCCACTCCACTTAGTGTGCTGGTGTATGTAAAATAGAAACAGTGAAATTAAATTTTTGTTAAAGCCTGTATCAGGAAAACAGGCTGGGCTGCAGCTCTGCTGAGAAGAACCTGGATGTCTGCAAGCTGACTGTGGGCCAGCAGTGTGCTGCTGGTGGTAGGTATGTTTCCCATGTTCTTGTGCTGTCACTCTCATTTCCATCTTCCTGCAAATCGTGATGGTGTCATTATGGTGGGTATTCTTGGGGAGAAAATTCCAATGGCATTCTTATCACCTCATTTCCCACCCCTCCACTCACCCCTTCTTCAACCTAGCAGTTGTATCTTTTTTTTTGCATTAGAGAGCATCAATATGTATATTGTATATGTAAATATATGTGCACAATAAAATGCACATACACAGCTTAACCAGTTAGTGGGCAGCACCTGTCCATGACCAGAGCATGTTCTAGTCAATGCTAACAGCATCATCAGCATGAACAATCCATGAGGAGTGGGAGCAGTTCCTAATGACAACTGCATGGCTGTTGTGGTAAAGCTTATGCAAAAGAAAGGATGCCCCAGGAGTGATGTTCATCTGAGCATATGCTACATCTACACTCTTGGAGGTAAAATTTTCAGATATGTACCTAATATACTGGTCTTTGTCCATCACTGTGCAGATTCCAATTATTTCTTCAGTAGTTTTTTTTCCTTTCACCCTTTGGAATTGTGGCTTTTCTGTGCAGTGGTGGTTATATGACAGCATTTCTTCATCTTAAAGAGTGCACAGGTTCTGTTTCGAGAAAATTACTTTAATAAAAGTGCAGTATTGCTTGTGAAGAAAGTAGCTGCAGATTCTTGATTGCACAAGTGAGAAAAACTGATTTATTGTTAATTTTTTTCTCTGTACCACTTTTCAATGCAGTTTATAATCTTTACATTTCAAGTGCATTAAAAAAAATGAGAAAATGAATCTACTTCTTTATGGGCTCAGGACAATTAATAAGCACTGCTCAAGCATTTAGATTTAACACTGAACCTAAAGTTCATCTCTCATCTTCCCAAAGACAATTTTTAATATCTATCATAGCAAGTCCTATCCTGGGAGAATAGAATGGCAGATATTGACTGGAAATATTCAAAAATGTAGAAATTAAAACAAACTAGTGCATTTCCTGCTAGTTTTCCTTGATTAGCAGATACAGATTTAAAATTATGCCCTTTTTTTTTCTGTTGGCAAATGGTGAATTCATTATTAACATTTTTAATGTCACCCATAGCTTTCTAGACCTTTCTCCTACTATTCTTCCATTATTCCTACTCTATTTAGTAAGAAGGGGTTCATCCTTCTGTGTTGTTTTCCCAGTTCTATACTGCCAATCTATGAGATGCTGGACCAGACCACTGAGTATTCACAGCACTGGGACATCACCAGTACATGAGCCTAGTGAGACCTTTCTGTTTCTTTGTCTTGTTCTGTAAGTCAATATTGCAAAAGCCTTCTACATTAATTTCAGTTCATTTGGTGTAATAGGCATCAGCTCAGAAACGTAAGCCTTTGCTAAAACTGAAGAGGTAAATGTAGCGCTGTGGTTTAAGGGAGTTATTTTAGCTTTTACCATGAAGGCTGAAGAGTCATAGTGGGCATCTGATCTTAGAATAAAGTGAAAGTTCATAGTTATTTTTGTCACTGTGACTTTCACTGCACTTTATAAATTACAATTCACTGTGGGAATATATTTAGTAATTGTTTTATGCCAGGTTTTACTGTTTTATGCCACTGTTTATGATCAAATTTCTCCTTAATCATAATTCCTATTATAAATCTAGGTAAATTATATGTGTTCACATGTGTAGAAAATGATTTTTCTTTTCTTGCCTCCAGAAGGACACAGAGGTAGGCATTATGCAATTTATCAACCTCTCTTTGTCAGGGTCAGGTTCTTCTCAGTCAAGACTCCTGATCCTTTGCTCTCATGATCAGACCATTATTTTCAGTGACTCTCTGCATCATTTCCAGGTCTTCGTTAGAGGCAGGATAGACATGAGATTATTTTGAGAAAAACAATGTCCTAGGAAGAGTGAGATTTAAATCTAAGCTCTCAGAATACAAAGACAGACATAATCAGTATTGATGCAAGTATTTACACATACAGTTTGTTTAAAAGCAGTCTTTAAATAGGATGAGAGGTTTCAATTAGGGCAACTGATTTCTTGCTCTAAAAAACAAAACTAGAGAGAATGTTTTTGCCTCTTTCCCCTCTTCCACATCCACACAGATCAAAGTTCCAAGAGAAAAGGTTCAAACCAGAACACAAGTGAAGCTGTGGGAGGTAATGATAGCATTTCCAGCTTCTTTGAAAAAGAGAGAAATACAGCTAGTGTTGAACAATGTCTAGCCACTGGCAGACACTAAAGCAGGAACATACTAAGTCACAGCCCTGTTGTGTTTTATGTATGTCCTCCAGTCATGAATCAGATGTTGGATCATCCCTGGAAGTGTTTCAATGTTGGCTTTTCCAAAATGGTCCACTTTTCAGTGCTGCTCTTCTTCAAGTTGATGAGAAACTTGTATTGGGTTTCTTTTTGTACCAGAGATTTGGCACTGAGCACTTTAACAGTTCATGGCTAGTCCTCATCTCACTGTAGAAAAGTAATGATTCCAAGATTCCTCTTCACCTACTCCCTTGGGTACAGTCAGTTTTGCATTCACAGTTTAGAGCACACCAGTAAGATCTGAGTCTTCGGGCTCAGCCAAAGTTGGCTACTCTCTTTCTAGCTCTGGGTGATAACTTCAAGCTTCTGAAGTCACTCTCAGCTCACAAAGACTGAAATCTGCTTTCATAAACTCTAAGCAATATATGAAAAGTGGGTAGCAGCTACAGTGCATCGAGCGCTGCTGTTCTTAAAAAGAACAAAATAACTACCAAGTACATTGAGGAAGACACTGATCCCTTTCTTCAGGAAGCAATCTGACAGATAGAGTTGACATTCAGCAGCAGTAAATCAAAAGTACCTGTACATTCTGGTTATCCTACCAATTACAGTTCATCAGTTTTCAGAACATTTTTGATGCCTGACACCTCATGGTCTTCGTGGAAAGAACTTTAGTGCAAACATGGACCTTTGTTCAAGCATTAGATCCAGTAAAGAATTTAATATCAGTAAAACAGCACCATCACTGTATTAAAAAATAGAATATAAATCTATTTTATACGCAAGAAGCACAGGGGTGAAAATTTCATAAGTGTGATGTAGTAGGAGACAATGGTGATCAGAGAGAAATTGAAAAAAAGAGCAGAAGTCTGACATTTCATTAGAAGAGGGAAAGGGAAGGCAAAGTTTGATCAATAGAAATGTTTTTAAAAGATGTGCTGGTAAAAGAGAGGAGCAGTCAATCACAGTAAAAGGTAAAGATAGAGCTATAAGCAGTGTACATAACTTACAGTTTTGGTGATGTGTGGCTTATAGACAGCTTTATACCCTCCTGTGACAATAAAATGTGTTTCCCTCTTTGTTTTAGGAGAGGAAAGCACTCTTGGAATGTGGTGGTTATTAAAAAATGTGTTGGCCATTACTTTTTAGGCTTCTAATGCACATTGTAGTAAAAATCCCCAAAAAACAAAAACCAAAAATCAACACATACACCATTCTTAAGCTCTCTGTAATGGCTTTTGTTATTTGGAAATTCTGAAAATACAGTGACCTATCAACTGAAGGCTTTCTGTTCAAATGATATGATCCCAATAGCTGGTTACATGAGAAATGGCACCATGCTGACAATCTGTCATTGCTGGTTCCTGCAGTTTCCTGGTCTCTGAATGTCAGTAGCTTCTCTGTTCTACCACAGCTGCAAAGTCTTTTCGGGCAGCTGCAATCAGCAACCTAAAAGCCATATCAGAATTTTCAAGAACAATTCCTGTTAAACTGTTTGTCAGTCATATTCTTGGGGTGGGGGATAGGTATGGAACGAAACTGCATCTACACAAGAGAGATGTAAAATTGGAACAGAAACTGGTGCTTGCAATTCGAATTTGCAGAAAGGTCAAAGAAAACATGCTCCAATGCTATGAATAAAAAAGTTATAAATACAGTTTGGAACTATTTATAAGAGAGTGCTCATCTTAAGGGAGATGACTGGCAAACTGGGATTTCTTCAAAGAAAGAAGTAGTCCTAGTAAATATCTCATCAGTACAGCCATATACAGCTAGGTGCTTCTGTGCTCTCACAGGAACTTATACTTAATATTTAATTCTAAAATTCAAAAAAATATATTAAGTAGGGAGTAGGTAAATGGTTCTCCAGTATGTGATCTCAGCAGGTTGTATTGAGGGCTTTAAAACCAGAACCTTTTCTGTCAGCTACTCCAAATTCTATTTTGAATTTCTTTTGCTAAGAACCTTTTTTCTCTACAGATTAAAACAATTATATTTTAATCTGTTAGAAATTCCTCAGCTAAGGTTTAAATGCTGAATGAAAAATGAATCACAGTGATTTTCCAGTGTTCTCTCTCAGGTCACTGCTTCATGACTCAGACAAAATGAGACAGGAAATGAATTTTGCACTGATTCTCCTCAGTGCCTATTGTGATTCTTCTGTTGATTGGCTTGGGGCACTTGTAAAGCATTTACCTGCAAAGAGAATTTGGTTTCTGTGCCAGGAACCAGAAAGGTAAACATTAAAGAGTATCATGTCAAATGATTAGATGATTGCATCTTTATGTGAATCTGGTCCTTTGAAAGAACCCAGAAGATTAGTAAAAGGAATCTAAGCAACAAAAAAAAAAATTCTAAGGCATGCATCCATACAACTCTGAGAAGCTTGTCAGGCTATATGAAATGTGTATCTTGATGCATAATAGAAACTAATAATAGACATAAAGTTATAAATAGGATAGTGACAGTCACAGAATCTCCTTCAGTCATCAGCAGCTACCCATGTGTGGAAAATGGCTGGATAAAATCTTGCAGAGACTAAATGTATGAACCTCTGCAGATCTATATCTATAGATATTTGACAAGAAACTCCAGTGAAATCACTGCAGTCTGGTGAAACAGGAAATTGTGCCGGTTTGGATTCTTCTGTACTGTTCTGGCTGAAGTACTCAATTCTCTGTAAAACAGAATGGCTTCCTCTGTCTCTTACTGAATAATTAAATCCTGTCCTTATCAAAGTGACACAAAATTTTAAGCAGTTTGAGGTTTGATAATTCAGGGTAGTGAGGTTCTAGTATCTTGTGTCCTTTGCTCTTGCTCTTGCTTTATGTGCTGTTACCTGAGTCACTCTGGAGAGATTAAGTCTACAGCTGTGGACATGGTACTGAGATCTTTGTATGCTAATTTTAACATCTCTAGCTTGTCTCTGAGTAATTTGAAGTTTCATTATAAGATACACTGAATCCAAGGCAGTGTTCCACATCTGGCAGGGTTGCTTTAAAATAAGCTTACATAGAAATAGGTGTCTTAGGTATCTTTTTTCTTTCAACCTAGCATGCATTTCTGAATATTAAAATTTTCTGTTTCATGCGTTATCCTTCTAAGAGTCATACATACAGAGAAAAAATTTATTTTCTTAAGATGATTATAAAAATTATTTTGGGAAAAACTAAATACACAGTGTGTTATCAGAAGAGAGCAACAGAGTGAATGAGCTGTATATAAAGCGTAACAACAAAATCCTAATCAAAACTCTCACAAAAGGAAAAGAGGAAAAGATATCATCTTATACTTTGCTGAAGCTCATAGTAAAGTTACTGCATAAATACAGAAGAAAAAAAAAGGCTTTCATGAACCAGAAAAAATCAGACCAAGATGGGGCTGTCACCAGGTAAAGAAAATTCTTTGCATGTATTGGATGCCTTTACATACCTCTTCTCAGATCTTAAGCCTAAGAGAATTTCAGCTGAACATATAGAATCTTCCAAGGAAGGTCTTCATACTTAATCTGACTCATTTTTTAAAGCTTCTATTCAATTTTCTCTATAAGAAGTCTCTTTTGGCAATCCTTATACTCTTATACCTTCATCTTGTGTGCTAAAGGTTTATATTGTGGTTAATTTGTTCAGCCTGGAAATTTGAATGTATCCATTAACTTTATCCATGTACTAGCATGATTTGAGACAGACAGACAGACAGACAGACAGACAGATAGATAGATAGATAGATAGATAGATAGATAGATAGATAGATAGATAGATAGAGATACATCAACAGTTTCTTAGCTTTGGACAGAATAAGCAAATTTGTACTGAGAAACACACTTGATTGTGTAGTTTTAGTTCTATAAGCAAAACAATAAGTTCCTAAGATGATCAAAATAGTCTTTGGAGTTAA
The DNA here is from genome assembly GCF_000277835.1 of Geospiza fortis. NCBI lineage: Eukaryota > Metazoa > Chordata > Aves > Passeriformes > Thraupidae > Geospiza > Geospiza fortis. Next base: position 2,884,615 of record NW_005054332.1, read on the forward strand.
TACGGAATTTCTGAATTTTAGGATAGTACTGTCAATCAAATCCCTAAAACATGTATGGTAAATAAAAATTGGAAAAAATAATTCAGAAGTTAACATTAATTAATCTTTTCCAATTTTAAAAGTTTTCATTTTCATTGAGAGTTCACTGAGAATGTCTTAACAGCAAACTGTCCAGAGACAGAGATAACAAAACCAATATACTAACTGCTTTTTCAATGAACCCAGTGATAGAAGGAAGATCTCTTAAAGGATGCATAGCAATTTCTGCCAGAGGATTCCAAGGTAGTGAACAAATACTTCCGCACTGCCACTTGCCCTAGAAAGTTTGTCTTTGACACTCTGTTGCCGTTGTGTTATTAATCTTTTCAACTGACTTCCTTCTTGTTCCAGACATACATTAGTTTTCTTACTTGTTTTCTTATCTTCTTACTTTTTTTTCCTCCTGTCACTGGTCTCATTTTCTTTTTATATTAATGGGGAAATATTTTATCTACAGTTCTTTGGCAGCAGTCTTTCATTTTTGCACACCTCATTCTTTTATCTTAATTAGCTGTGGCTTGGGTTTTTTTTGGTTGTCTACCAATTCTTCCTTCATGTTCATCCCTATCTACAGGTACATGAAACCAGAAAATGGCACTAAGAATTCCCTGCTTTTGTTTGTTCAATCCTCTTTTTTAAGATTAGGCTCCTGTTCTCATTAAAACATGCTGATGGTTAAAAAACATCCCATATTGTAACCCTCTGTGTCTGTACCTTGTAGCTCTCAATCAGAAGAATGTCTACCAATGATAAGTAACAATATTTTTGAGCAATATATGCCCAGTACCTGGGGCAAAGGACAAACAAGAGAAAAAAAAATACAAAGCCCTTCTTTTCCCTCAATACATAATTCAGTCCTGAAATGACTGTAATTAAAAAAGTCATTGAACTTGCTTTTATGTTTACTTGTTTATATGCTCTCATGTACATTACTGGCACACTTTTAATTAATTGGTCTCTGATGTTTTATAATCAACACTATTTTGTTTATAGTCATCAGAACACCATTTTATTTGCAAGGTCTTTTATCAAACAGATTTCTCATCAAATTGCATCCTCAAATTCTACCATACTAAAGATAATAGAATTGTAAAGATGTAATTTAAAGTCTATTTTGGGAATAGTCAGCTTCCATAGAAGTTGCCCAAGGAAATGCTTGACCTGCAGAAACTTTATTACTAGTGATTTTGTTCTTTTTCTTGATTAGGTGTCAAGTTGACTTTCAGATCCTGATCTCTTTCCACCAAGGAAATAATTTTCTTACGAACTTTTGAACACTTGTGTACCACTAGTCACAGAATTTACAAGATAATTTAGCCATCTCGGTTTGAAATATACCTACCCTGTCTCAGTTTTTTTTTCCTTTTTTAATCAACCTTAATAAAATGGCAAGTACAACTTGTATGATGCTTTAGGCAGGACTAGAATAATAATATACACTATGAAATAAGAAAAAAACTAAGTGCTGCCACTGATTTTCAGCATTCTGCAAAAGCTTTTTTCTTTTTGCTGGTAAAAACACTTGGAAATACTAAATGCAGTCAGTATGGGTGGATCTGGTGTGCTGCTTCTCCATCTCTCATACTAGTATCTTAGCAAACATACTTGCTCAACTCAGAATTTTTAAGAGGCAATTTTGTTAATGCGTTACAAAATAATACATTCTTCTAAATGGCAATGCTTTGAGCAAATGATTTATCTAAATAATAATAATAATAATAAAAAACCAATAATAATAATAATAATAATAATGTGGGATAGATTTTGTTAAAATCTTGAACTTATACTGTTCTGGAGTCTTTATTTATTCTATTACATTTAAGTCACTCTGTTACAATGGGTTAAGATGATCTTTAACCCAAATATTTAATGTAATTCCATACTACTCAAGTCCACTTACAGGTTTTAGATGATCCCAGACTACTGCTAGAGAACTTGTATATGTGGTATAAAATTTCCATGAAGTTCTAAACAGCGTTAAATATTTCATGTCTGCATTTAGCTGACTGTGTTTTGAGGATGAGCACAGAACAGGGATAGAGGCAACCAACAACCCATTACTCCAGTCACTCCCCTCAGTGTGACTGAGGCCAGAGCTCTTCTAAGGGCCACAAGTGCCTGCTGGGGTGACAGGTGCTGCAAAGCTCTTTTGAGTTTAATGCTGCCAATGGACTGAGAATAGGGAGAGGAAGCCAAAAGGGATTTGGATTTTCCCACTAACTGCTTCCTGGAATGGTACAATAATCTAAACAAAATTTCCATTTCATTATTCAGTGTTTTGGATTTTTTTCTACAGAAGTAAAGCATGGTGAATATCTGGCTTGCAAGACTATAAACTATGTTTTGCAATTCCAGAGGTAGAGTTGTTGATCCCCATCATGTGGACTTCAGTCACTAGGTGACTGAAGGGACTTTCAGTCCTGTCTCGGCAAGATAAGAAGTTACACAGTCTTAGATTTTGTCCTAGTATTCAGTGTTTTGGGGAGGTTTTTATGTATATATGGTCTACCTATGTACAGAACCAGGAGACAAACATTTGAGTTCCAATATTCCTATGAAATTATCAAATGATGCTGTTATCATTGAGCAGGTGTTACAAAAGGGTCTGTAAAGATTCCATCTAGACTCTAGATCATCAGTGGAAAACACATGTTTTCAAATTCATACTTACCAAGTGCAAGTTTTCAATGACAATTTTGGATAATACTCTCACCCTGGAGAAAGAAGAAAGGTGATTCTGTTCCTTCCTCAAACAATTTCTGGCTTCTAATGGGAATTTATTGGTTTCTAAAGAATTTGCTGCAGTTTCCTTCTATTGTAACTTATACCTTTGTTTTATTTTCTTTCTTATAATTACTGAATGTGTTTTGTGTGTGCTACTAACTTTAGTCTGTATATGCTGTTTCTGAATTGTCTCAATCTTGAAATATAGAAAAAGCTAGAGGAGAGAAAGTAGCAAGCTTATTTTTTCCCTTACTGCATTTCCCACAAAAATATTTTTGTTTTTGCAGTTGAATAACAGACATATCTCAGTTCACCTGGCATTGGAATGAGGAACTTCAGACAGAAATACAGGTTTTGCTGAAGGAACGCATAGAGCTATACATGGGGGAAGACCTTTAATATTTCTTGCTTCTAAGCGAGGCCTGAAAATTTTTTAATGCACAGTCTAGCAAAAAGTTCACTGAACTAAAAGTCAGGTACAGGACTTGATTTCTGTGTAAACTTGGATTAGATGTTTCTTTATCCTCTGTGGCCATGTGGCTTTAGGGGATTATTCCCTGAAAAGTGCTGCAGAGTCAAAACTGTTACTTTCTTTGTTTCACTGCAGTCTTACTATAATGTGGCTTTAATGTAAATACTTCAAATAACTGACTCTGAAATAAAAAAGGAATTAATTAAAATTACTGTGAAATAATTTTTTAATTTTTAAAACAATATTGTTTATTTTAAATTGAAGGCATCTGAAATATCTATACCTAGATATTTCTTGTTAAATAGAGAAATCATAGATGTGCTTCATTGCCTGTACAACAGGAAATATATTTTCATGAAAATACTTGTTTGAAATTCCTTGATTTGAATTTGTTTCTAGCACACAGATATAAAAAATAACAATACTAATAATAAATATAATAATCAGTAAAATAACCCCTCAAACTAACAAAAGGTTAGTAAATAGTCTATGTCCAAATGAGGGATATGAAAATGGGAAGGGCCTAGAGGGGAAGGCATATGAGGCAGGCATTAATATCTTCTCTCTGGTGACCAGTGACAGGATCCAAGGGAGTGGCCTAGAGTCGTGTCAGGAGAGGTTTGGGTTGGATGTTAGAAAAAGGTGTTTCACCCAGAGGGTGGCTGGGCACTGGAACAGACTCCCAGGGAAGTGGTCACCACAGCAAGCCTGACAGAGTTCAAGAAGTATTTGGACAACACATGCAGGCACATGGTGGGATTCTTGGAGCTCTCCTGTGCAGGAACAGAATTTGTACTTCAATTATCCTTGTGGGTTCCTTTTAATTCAGGATGTTCTGTGATTCTGTGAGTGATTTGATTTTAGTGGTTTGAATTTACCACTTGGCTACTTTAACTCACAAAAAAAAAAAAAAAAAAAAAAACCAAAAAAAATTATTATGCTTCTCAAATGGTTTCACATGTTCCCCATCAGCTGCTAGTATAGTTTTCTCATCTGTGTGCATATTATGAGTATTGTTAAATCATTTCATGCACAGGTATGTCAGGCAGTTCAATAAAATCCTGCTTTTATTAAAAAAAAAAGAAAAGAAAAATCAGCCTGTTTGGATTCCCAAAAGGAGGCTAAAGGGATGGCAAGTGATTATGTTGTGCCAAGAAATGTTCAACCAAGTGCAGGTACCTAATTATGGTGCTGTAGCTCTCTGTGTTTGTGACACAGGCATTTGTCCTGTGACATCAATTCTAGACTGACTGCAATGAAACATCCTTCATTATGTTGCATCTAATGTAGCACAGTCCCAGCTTTAATATCCCTACCAGTGTAATGGCTGCACAGAGTTTAATTCTTGATAGCTTTCCCTAAATGTGAGCAGGAGACAAATGCCTGGTGAGTGGCTGTATATCATTTAGTCATCTCCCTGTGGAAAACAGTCATTTGAGCTAGATTTAAAATTAGAGAAGTCACAGACTTGGGCACTTACAGAGTTTCCCCTTTACCCATAATGGAGAAGAATAATGAGTTTCAATACAAATTGCAAAGGCTAAAAATATCGCTTTGTGCAATGAAAATTGTGTTGTTATATATCACCTCCCCCTTTCACTGACACTTTCAATCAGTTTGTCAGCTTTTACTGGTAGATAATTTGATGAAAGCTTTGCACTGAGTAAGGCTTTTTGCTCAATTGTATACGGCAAAAATACTGCTTGTGTCAGGACCAATTAATAATGCTGAGCATGTTTTCATACATATGAAAAGTTACTACAAACCTTTCTTCCACGAAACACCAGGATCCATGAGAATAACGTTAGCAGGAGGGACTAATGGCACCCTTTATCGCTGGTCTAAAGATGTTACAGTAGCCAGCTGCTAAATTTGATGACAGATGACAAATTTCTGACACATTATGATGCCTGTGGACTCCCGGCAACCTATTTAAAGCTTCATTTCTTATGCTTGCTGTTAACCATCAATACAAACTCCAAACTATATATAGATGTTAGTGTATGCTAACATTTCTCCTTCCTTCTTCCCTTCAGGAGAAAGGGGGCCTGGCAGTTAAGACATCTGATATTAAAAAGCTTTGTCTATGTTCTCATTCTTTTACTCTTTTCTTCTTGAGATGATAAATGCCTGTGATTTTCATGACATTTACAATTCAAAGAACATATTATTAAAAGGTATGGGTAGAAATAACTGATAAGGAGAATATGAAATGCACAGGAGCTTTTCCTTATAATGACAGAATCTCAATTTCAAAATAGCTGTTCCTGAGGCTGATATTATTGGACGCCCACAGGATCTTCCTATATTTTGTTTACTGGACATGATATGCCGCCTGGGGAGTGCAGATACAGCTGTAGAGTCCACCTCAGCTGCAGGATTTGAGCAGCTGAGAAGGAATGAAAAAATTAATGTGGCAGATACTTGAGTAATTTGAGAAAAGTGTTTGTTGTTTTAGCTGCTTCCATTCTCCCCAGTCCTCTTTCATTTTAGATACTAATATTTTCTCATAAGTTATAGAAAGCTCATTTGTTGCTGTGTTAAATAATTTAATATTATTAACCATTTTATTCCTTCACAGAATTACAAATTTACCTTTACCCCACAAGAATATAAATTACACATATATTTTCCAGGGGAAAATCCTACCTGTGAACACATTTGCTTTATTTTTAATTTTGTTATACTGTAGCACAGCAGACCTACCAGAGGAATTGTTAATTAGTTCTTGATTATTTTTTAGTTCAGTGTTATAACTTCACTCTCTCTTCAGCTGCAGTTTATATGGAGAAGAAACTTAAAAGACAGACATTAAAGTTCATTTGACAGCCAATTCTGTGTTTTAGCTGTTTATTAGGGGTAAAAATTTTAAATCATAACTAATTCAGAAGATTTCTTATGATCCTGAATGGTAATCAACAGATTCATTAATTAATAAGACCATGTAGGATTCACTCAATTCTAATTCTTCACTAACCCCTGATTAATGTGCATTACTTTACTGGTAGGCTTGTCTTTAAGCACTGTTTATGCATTAGCTGCATATTTTTAATGTTTGCATTAATTTATTTTAGCCAGAAACCCCTTCCTACTAACAAACATGAATAATCCTACTTTTACTGGTTTTTCATGCATATTCAATATCTAAATTGAGAAAATTACACTCATGGTATTTTCTTTTTTATATAATTTACAAAAAAAAACATTAAAAAGTTTTGAAGGGGTTTTTTTTATTTGTTTCTTTTTTAATAAAAAGTATAAGTGCATGCTTCAATAATTGATAACTTTTATCCTAGACATTTTTAACAACCCATGCAGAAATTAGATTTGCATAAAGATGTATTAGAAAAAGAGAAAAACTATGCAAAACAGTCTATTCCACAAGAATTGTGCAGGTAATAAGTATAAATTCATGGTGTCTGGCAGCGCAGACTTTTTTTTTATTTGATTCATTTAAAAAAATTCTGGTCTGGGTCTCATGGGTTGTATTGGTGGCTGGGGTAGGGGTGTGATTGAATGCACTCTTAGATGTGTCATGCTTCATAGGGAAAAGAGTAGATGAATGGATCCTCATACAAATGATGATATCTGAGGACTGTCAAGTGAAATCCTACAGTGTACAAGCCAGTAATTCAGCTGCCTTAGTAAGGTTCTCAGAAAAGACAATATCAATCATTTTTCAGTGAAAACATCTATAGTTTTTGCCTTGTTTCTGTTTTCAGTTCCTGCTTCTGATGTGTTGACTTCATAAAAGTAATTTTAGCATGTGTCCATTTCTCCATCTGTGCAATGTGTGCCTAATATATTAGATCTTGCCAGCAAAGGGCTTTGAGATCTGGTAGTAGGAACATACAATACAGTAACTTGTTACTGCATATCTCTTTATCAAAAGAAAGTGCTTGGAAGGAAAGCACTACCTATAAAAAACCTTTCTGATCTTCTTTTATATCTTTTAAATCTTCTTCTGATATTCTTGTAAGTACTGTTCCAAAGGAGATGTAGAGGAAATCAGTATTTCTTGTACTGATGGCTGTGATACATGTGATACCTGGTTCCATTATTGAAGTCACAGTGCTGAGTTCTTAACAGAATAGAGTCATAGAATCAGTAATAGACAGTCTGATTTGGAAGTACTCTTTAAAGGTCCAGCCTCCTTGCAATGAGCAGGGACATCTTCCACTAGATCAGGAGTTACTTAGAGCTCCATTCAACCTGATTTTGAGTGTTTTCAGTGGCGGGGCATTTACCACTTCTCCAGGAAACATGGTACAGTGTTTCACCACTGTCCTTGTGAAACAATTTCTTCATTGTATCTAGTCTGAATCTGCCCTCTTTTAGTTTTAAACCATTACCCCTTGTCCAATTGCTACAAAAAGTTTGTCTCTGTTTTTCTTAGAAACCCCCTTTAAGCATTGAAAAGCCTCAGCAAAATCTCCCCAGACCTTTGTTTACTCCAGGAAGAGAACAGAGACATTTTCTGTCCCTAACTTTCAGGATGTCCAGAAGTTTTCAGAACATCATATTCTTAATGATTCTTGCTTTGTGGGAGCTTATATCGGATACAGCACAAGAAGACTGAAGTAAATCAGTTCCTGTTCTTAATTCCTTTGGGTTTTTCATAGTTAAATAGTTATTTTCTCCCACCTTTGAGAGACAGAAAACATGGAACCTTTTTGCCATAAGGAGAGAAGAAGGGAACACCACAGCATGCCACTTAGACGTGGGGTTTAGTAAGGGGACAGAAAAATGAAAACATAGTGCACATACACAGATGCACTGTTAACTGAGATGCCTCTCTCCTGCTGTGATGAGCAGGCGTTACTGAGCTCAGGAGTCCACAGCTTGGCCACTGTCAGCACTGGGCTCTAGCCAGCACTTTGGAACAAACACAAAACTGTTGCACCTCAGGTCCTCTGCATCCACGTAAAAATGTTTCCCTCTCATCTTTGAATTTATTATAGGTTACTTCTCTAATCACTGAGATGGCAAGGGGTGTATGTGGTGTTTTCATAGACAGATTTTGGCACAGCCCATCAATCAAATGACTGTAGAATACTGTTGTGATGCACCTTTCCAGTAGTTTCTGCTACTGTTTTGCTGACAGTTGTCCATGGCACATGCTGAGGCTCATGGTACTCTCATTTTCTGAGTGTTCTTTTGAACAGGGTTCCAAAATTTGACCTCTGTTTGCGCTGTACTCCTGGTCAGGGCAAGGCTTTGAGTATGCCTTGTTGCCTTCTATATATCTGTGAGGAGATTTCACATAAGTACTTTATAATGAGGATATTTGAGCCAAATTTGAAAGAAAGTAATAAGCATTAAGAAAAGGAGAAATTAAGTTTTCTATGCATATGAGTACTAAATTGAGCAAGATGTGCATTCCAAACCAAATAATGCTGTACCTAATATTATATCTTAAAGAAACCCAAGCCTTTTGCTTGGAAATAAGACTGAAAATTATATATCCACTTTTTTGTTATTATTTTCCAGATGAAAAATTAATAACTATTCAGATCATTTAATAAAATTTCACAATTAATGAAATTCATTCCAAATGAAATTATTCCTGGTCTGTTATAAAAGCATTAGAAGATTTTCAGGCTCCAAGAGAAGCAAAGTGTACTAGGGTGCTTTACATTGTGGTACCCCCAGCCAGGTATTCTGTGGGAATGATACATATTTGGCATATTAATCCCAAAACATTCAGAGCTGTACTGCTGTAAAGAGTGTATTAGTTATGTATCCAATAATTTTTGTAATAGCAAAGTGAAAAATCATGCCTTTACATTCAAAACAACCAACAAAATGTACTCCAAAATTCTGACTTTTTAGGTAAAATCAGCTTGTTATTATGCTAGAGGCACTTATGTATGTGCATGTGTCAGCTCTGCATAAACCCTGTGATATATTATAGTGGAAATATATGTGTATATGTGTGTGTGTGGGTAATATATATATATTCTATAGAAAGACTTAGTATAGAAAAATGCTTACAAATGACTGTAGAGTTAATAAATCTGTTTTGAGATTAATGAAATTTAACGTATATTGTTTCCACAATGTGAAAGTATATGTGTAGCATACACTTGCATATTATGCATTCAAAATGTTATTATTTTATTTTAGTCTAGATAAAATAGCAAAGGTTTAAAACTAAATTATATTAAATTTTTAAGCTTTTAGGTTAGACACGTAAAGATAAATTAGAGAGTACACTCTTTTTAAATGCAATTTACAAGTAAATTTACCTCCATGTCCTCTTCAGGTGTCCTGTTAGTATCAGAAAAACTGATACCAGAATAGCCATGTTTTGCTTATAAATTCCAATAGCTGAATTCCAATAGCTTTACATTATTGTGTTGCATTTTATTAACTATTTACTTAATGCTAAACCATGCTTACTCTTCATTTTCACTCTTTTTATTTATGTTCATTTATTACATTTGATTGCATCAGTTGTCTTTTGTAACCTGATTACTATATGAATTCTGATCCTTTATGCAACGATTTGTTTCTCTGCTGATGCTTATTTCATCTCCAGATTAAGTTGGCTGTTAAAAGACCATTTTGCATTACAAAGGATTTGATCTTATTTATTTATTCACAGAAACTTAACTTTTAAAAATGTAAATAGATTTTAAATGTAATTAGGCTTTGAGATGCATTTAGTTATGTCTTACCTTTCCTATAAGATCTTCCTTTTAAAACTAGAGGGTATAACAAACAAAAACAAATCCAGAACTTTTCTCAAGAAATTTTACAAATTATTTCTGTATTTTTTCTTGAAAAAAGCATCACCCATGGTGATTTGTTAAGTTTTCCCACCACGATTGAAAAGGAAATGATGTTCTTATTGCAAATTTTCATACCCTTAACATAAGCCCTACTTAGATTTCTCTGATATACTCTTGGTTTTCACAGTGCTTTCTATAATCCATTAGTGAGTTCCAGTGACTTGTCAGGCAGAATAGATTCTCCCAGCAGTCAGCCTTTGTCACCTTGCAAAAGCAAGGGAAGCAAGTGATCTGACCTTGTGCCATAAATAAGATGTAAAAAAGTGGGATGTTGAGGTTAACATCAGTTCAGTTCATCTTCGTTGTCAAGAGTGGCCTGAGTTTTCCAAGGCAGGCATGCCTAACCCGGTGTGGGTATGTAAAGGGTATGCTTCTGGAGATACAAACCTTTTTTGATGTTACAGTGATTGCAGGGGCTTCCTTAAGCATACAGCATTCCCTCTGAACAACATGCTCCTCTTTCCAGAGTTATTTCAGTTGAAAGTTAGATGAAGAATGCTGAAACTACCTGTGTTTAACTCCTCCGCAGGGTTTGCTGAATTTAAGAAAGATGTAAAATGTAGTGCCTCTCATGTGATTGCTATCATTTCTTCCCTCAAGGATACAATCATAGGATTTATGTGCATCTGTAATGTCTCCTGCCTCATTGTCTCCTGAGCTGTGATACAGCTACAGTCAAGCAAAAAATTCCTGAACTGGTCAGGCTTAGGAAAGAGAAAAAGCCTGTAGCAGGGAAAAATAGGAATAGAAATTTCTTTGGGAAAATCTTGCAGACTCAAACTTGGAAAAATCTGTCATTTTGCAAGACTTACAGATGGTGGGTAAATCTATGAGCTTGGTGAGAAACCAGGGGCTGGATAAGTCACTGGATTCCTAAGCAGGTCTTTGGGATTTTTACAGTTTGTTGTAATCAGGACACAGTTGCATAAGGGTGGGGAGGGGCCAGACTAGATAGAGCTGTGATTTCTGGGTTTCTGTAAACCATGGAAAGATGGGGATGCAATAATTCAAGCATTTAGCTGAGGGAATGGATTTATATATGTTGAGGTTTTGAATGTTTAAGTAGAAGACAAAAATTGCTAAGAGTCAGACTAGAAGTAGAGATTCCATAATGAAGTGTTTAGTAAAAGATAAATCATAACACTGATCTCTACAGAAATTTGTTTTGTTGTTTATTTGATTGGTTGTAGGGATTTTTATATAAAAAAATGAAAAAAAAAACCCAAAAACCTTTAAACAGGATACACTGTAGAAGAGGATACATTTTCTCCTCTTCCTAAATCCCTCTCCAATATATTTTGGCTTCTTTAGTTGCTTGCTTTAGTTCCAGCTGCATCTGGTGTTCCAACCAGCCCCAGAAGGTGAGAGTAACACAGGCTGTTAATAGATTCCTTGGGGAAGATTAGAGTGAAAGGACACTGAATGATTGTGTTTGTAAATATATATATATATATATATATATATAGGGTTTATTTTAGAATAATTTGGGTACAACAGAAATCAGGTATGTAGCCATTTTGGTTATTATATCTATATTAAGATAGCAACATAAACACATAAAAATAATACTTCAGAAAATGTATGAGAGGAAAAAAGAGCAAGAAAGGATAAGAGTAAAAAATACTACCACCCATGGATCTGTGATAAGACTTGATTGTTGAAAAGTGATGGTCACAGTCTTGTCAATGCGAAGGTTGTGGTCTTCATCTATGGAGGGTAGAGGAAGCCCATGAAATACAGAATTCAAGGGGTTAATACACACTCAGGCTCGGTGGGAACTCCCAGGTACCACCCTTGAGGGAAGGAGCTTCAAGTCCTCTGGTGGGAGGCTTCAGAAATGAGTCTGGGGGTCTTTTATGGGTTATGACACCTTCTAAGACATGACAGCTGCCTCTCAGGTCAGCTCAGGTGAGGCAGTTATGTCCCATTAGAAGGGATGAACAATGTCAGGCCTCCATGCGAATGTGAATGTTCTGTGTGAGTGTAATCTTCCTTCCCCAAGGAGGGGAATGGGGTGTGAGGGAGAACAGGTGGCAGGATAAAAGGCACTATCCCACCCATCTCACAGAATCTGCTGCTTATCTGCATCAAAGCCTGTCTTGTCGCCTTTGTTGGTGGGTGTTGACCCCTCTGTCATGACCCCAGAGGGGTCACCCACCAACTGCTGCTACACACCCAAAAATTCACCTCCTCATCTTGGGCAGTGCAAACCTGGCCTCAGAAAAGCACCCTGCTGCCTCCACAAATGGAGTCTGAGGTCATTAAGCATCAACATTTCAGTCTCTCACAGAACAGTATGGTTTTTCAGTTCCTCATTCTGTGTCTTGGTCATGAAAATAACCTGACATTTGGCAACATGGCTTTAAAGCATGCTGTTGTCAGGAAAAAGGTCCTACTCAGCTGGACAATCACACTAAAGTAAAATGGATTTTTTTTTCCCTCCTGTGGATGTGCACATCATTCTTTGCAGAAATCCTTCAGGTTCAACAAAAAAATATGGGCATATCAATGACAGAATTTGATTTCCTCATCTTTCTTCACTGCAAAAACTTTGCTTTTCCTCACAACTTATGGTGATCATAATGACCATGTTTAAAACTTTACTTAATTTCCACAAGAAAATCATCTTTGTCTAATACAAATAAAGGTTGTGTACATGTGAGGATAGTTTTGCAACATATTCTTTTTTCAGGTCATTAATATTGTGGGAGGTAGCCCAGCTGATTTTTTTTTCCTTTGCTCAACTGCAAAATTATGATTTATTTTTCTAGTTTTTCTGATACATGCAGATGAGTGTCTATCAAAAGATTGGTATTCAAAATGCAATGTGATGAATAAAGGAAAGCTGCTGCTATTAAAATTATAATCAACACAACCTGTTGCTTCTAAGTATTTCAATTTACTGACTAATATGATTATTGAAACATCATGGTTTAAGCAATCGAGGAGAGTTTAGATTTAATTTTATCCCCACCAATAGGGCTTGGATAGGAAAATATTACAGTTTGCAACTATGAGACCTCTCCACTTACACGTTTCTTATGGCACCTGAGATGTGTAAACAGCCTACTGGCAGCAGTGCTTTATTGTTGTTTTCAACACTATATCATGATGGAGTTCTACGAGCTTGCTGTAACACTTTTTCAATCAATCTTCCAATTCACCTCCTGAAGCAATATATTCTATAACACTGATATTAATTAGTTATGTCAGGGGTCTTTTGCCTGCATGCTTTCTACAAACTTATTCAGTGTTGTAAAGGACAATTTGCCTTGTAAAACTGAAAAAAAAAAGGGGGCCAGAAAACAGTGTTAGCCAAAGTGAGAAGGGGAGTGCAAGCCTATGGGATGTGGATTGCATTGTAATTATCAGTTGTGGGGTTTTTCCAGCCATTCATTCTTTGAGTATCCCTTTTTACACGCGGACAAATTGTTGTGTCTGTCTCTATAGCAGAGTCCTGCTTCAGCTTGCTTAACACTGAGAACAGAAAACTCCTCAACTAATGCCACCTTAATAAAGTTAATTTTCTTCTCTGGCTATGTTCATCTTGGGTTGTAGTTTCATCTCTCTGATGCTATTTTGCACACAGTCTTCCATGACGTCACATTTACTTATCCCTGAATATTTAGCACATATTTACTAAGGCTGACAGTTGTTCACTAAGACAGAACAAGTTTGTGCCTGGATGAAATGAAATTGCTGAGCCACATGACCCATGCAGAAACCAGGACAGTTGACTGAATATTAGTTCTGTATGCCACTCCTGTCTAATTGTGAGTAGCTCCAGTTCATGAAGCTTTTCTTTAAGCTGAAGAAATTTTTTGGATTTAATGGCACTTAGTTTTTTAGTTCTATATGTTGGATTTAGTCCTATGTATTTATGCAAATAGTCAACTAATACTTAACTACTACAGTAGTCTAACAACTAAAGTAGATTGATGGAACATATTTATTCCTGAATTTTTTCCTGAATGTCAGAGATCTAGTAAGACAAGATAATGAGCCTATGATATCTTAGAACACTGCTGACATTCTTCAATGTAAATGGAAAATTCTGAACACATTCTGGGTTAGATTGTATGAAAATATGATAGACCTGGCTTGGGTGTGTTACTGAGGAAAACACCCAGGGGGGAACAGTGATAGCCTGAGATGTCAGTTATTACAAATGCTGAATTTTAATGGTACATCATCACTGAGATTAACCAAGTATAGAGATGAAAGACTCCCAAGTAGAATTCAGCCTTTCTGTATTATGTGTCTATCTCAAGAACATTTCTGATGAGAAAGGTTCAGAAATAGGGGGTTGAAAATGGAAGCTGGAAAATTTTCTACCATAAATATCAGGTTGGATTTGAATGTCCCAGAAATGAAATATCTTCTCTTTATTTTCTGTTTCCCAGATCTAAGTATTCTTACAAGACCCTGGTATGATTTGCAATTTTAGCTGAAAGTTATAAGTAGAGACAATGATTCAGTGCGCTGTGTAGCTCTAAAACATCAGTGACATTCTTGATGCTATAGTCATGATGCACTGTGCATAGCCAATCCATTTGCATGAGAGTTGTAGACCTCCTATACTGAGATTTAATCTGTTTTCCATTTCAACTCCAGGAATTACTACAGAATATCTAGGAAGGGTGACAGCTCTCAATTCCATAGATATCTCTTCACTGAGATGTTTGTGGTTTTCATTTCTCTATTCTAAAAACCTATTTATAGGGTAGCCTTGTGTATATCAACAGAGATCACATATTGCACAATCAACATTTAATCAAGGCATTCCAAATAGAAAAAAGGATTCTGCTTAAGGGATTTTCAGTTTTGTATTTAATTATACTTAAGGCCTAAACTAAGTGGCCTCTGCTATTTTTCATAGGATGTCTAGGAATACAAGGAAATAATTTATAGACTGCCATTCATGAACTGAGATTCAGTTCAATTTTGAAAGGTGAATGAGGGTACTGCTAACAGTTTCAGGTGACTGAAATGTGGTTGGTACTGATTTGTGGGAATTAGAATAAAATAGAAAATTCTACAGACACTGAAGAGTTTGATTTGTAGCTTTGGAAGAAGCTTAGATTGATGTAAAAATACAATTCACATATATTAAATAGAAAAATAATAAACTTATGTTTCATACTTGTAAGTAAAAATATGCCTTAAGTAAGAAACTGTATTGATAAGATGGTGAAGAGTCTATAAAGTAAGGCTGTGGTTGTATAAAGTTTAGAGTTTAGAAGTTATAATAGAAGCATATGTGTAGACCTGAGACAGAAGCCCATTAGATAAAAGTATCAGCAGTGCAGCAAAATTAAGTAAGGTGATAGGTCAGAAAAGCAAAATAAACCTTATAGCAACTTTCTATTGAGTTAGAAAGTTATATATTTCCTTATTACAAAGCAACTTGTGACTACTCTTGCACTATGGCCCACTGCTTGCTCCTATAAAATCTCACAGCCGCTGAGACTGATGTTTATCTGAGCAATAAATCATTCTTAGCCCAACGATGGTCCCACCCCTTCATTATTAGCACAACAATGATACTGATTATGTTGAGAATTTAGAATGTCTGTAGTTTCATTTAGGCATTTACATCTTGAACTGGAGCCTATCCCTAATATATTTATCTATTTTGAAAATGCTCTCAGAGCTTGTGAAATCTCTGTCAAGTGAGGTGACCTCAAGGCCCAGTGGACTCTGCCATTTTAAAGAGTGTTTCACCACATTTCCAACAAATGTAATAGCCAAAAGTAGAACCTCCACCAAGTGCAATGCCTTGAAAAACCATGGCAACTACAGCATAACTAACAGCTCTTTCAGAACTATTAATAGATACCTGATATGCTGATCTGTTAAGTTAATTAAGAACTGTTATTTTTTTGCTAACTACACATTTAAAATTATGCAGGGAAATATCACTTTTTAAAAAATACATTTGGTGTATTTTAGAGTGAATTTTGAAGGTAGTGGGTAGAGATAAACTGACAGGTGTACTTTCAGTTACTGACATGCAATTTACATGTATAATTGTATTAGAGTTTGCTATGAATCAATCTCATTTATTGCGTGAAATAGAATTTGCACCCCTTAGACTACTGGCAATGAGTAAAAAGGGCTCATGGCCTTGTAAGCCTTCCTTCTTCAGCTGATGTAGGAGATCCAGTCAATCTGTTCTTGCTGTTCTGGTCAGGTGCCACCTCCATCAATCCAAAGTTAACCGGCGTCCTTTACAACAGTTCTTTGCCTTTTTTGACATGGTCTGTAATGTTCTAATATGTCATTTAAGTGTGATGTTTTAAAATGACGTGTGGTAGCTATTGTACATTTTGTTTTATTTTCTGCTAAGTCTTCCAATACAATTTTCCTTAACACTTGGTACAACCTAAGAAGTGACAGAATTATTAGCTAATGTTTGTCACCTTCTTAAGCTCAGGTATTATATTGGACTTAATACATGTATAAAAAGCTTCTGAATAGCGATTCACTCCATTAAATGCCTCTCAAATTGCCATAAAAGGCTTGCCTGCTCATCTCAATTTGAAGCAGAAAGTATTCACTGCTATAATAGATTTTCTGTGATCTACAACGACAGGTTTATAGGTTTTAAGCATCAAAAGGCTTTTTCTAGTTCTGCATTATAGGTATAATCACTTTAAGACCACTAAAACAGTTAAATTGCTGAACCTCTCATATGTGGAAGTGTATTACAGCTCAGTGATATCATGTTAAATGAGGAACCAAAGGTAGAGTGAACTCCAGGGAGATAATAAAAACTAAGTGCATTATTTGGAATTAGTACATAGAAACTAATTCTGAATTTCCCTTTGCAGTCCCATCAATAGTTTTATTCTTGTAAACAGCCATAACGAATTTCTCACAATCTGTATGTGCCCATTAATGGAAAACAGTTTTGCTGTAAGAGTATTAAACAGGAAAGAAAGGTCTGTGTTGCAGCGTAACTACCAGAATCTTACTCACGTACTAGTGAAATGCGGGGGATATGGGTATGTGTCAGAATAACTAGAAAACTTAAACTTTTGCTTACTCTTTTATGGCTTCCTTTACTTTCATACTATTCTCCACAGACGGTTAAATCAAATGACATTACCTTAGATTTACTCATCCACTGTAGTCAGGTGGAAAAAAAAAAGATAATAAAACACTGTCTTGCTTATTCTGAAGTGTATTACACTTTTGTGTCTGGTTTAAATTCCTTTGAACAATCTTTAGTCTTGTAAGTTACTGAGTTTTGCCTTAGTGTCTAAGAGGAAAAGGTGTGTTATTTAAACTGTTGTCCTTTATCATTAGATAACCTGTCTACAGGATGTAAGTATTAACTTGCTGAGGAAATTCTCTTAAAGTTATAGCTGTAGGTTTTAAATGAATTTTCCTCTTCTCATGATTGTGGTGCCATATTCTCATTCCTTTTTAAAGATCTTTCTTGAAAACACAGCAATCTGAACCTTAGACAGTAGCTTAAAAGTAAAAGTTGAAAGGGAACATTGAAAACTGTGAGAGAACAATGCATTTATAGAAACAGCAGTCTTCTGTAAACAAAGCAAAAATAAAGTTAGCATTTACCTACAGGTACCAGAGTACCGTGGTAGGTTTATCACCCTTGCTGGCTCTGAATAATGATAAAACAGAAGAAAGACTTTATGATAGACATTGGCTCTGAGTTGGCTACACTTGATTACAGAAATGAACCTCAAAAAAAAGTGGTCATTTTGCACCATGATTGCTTTTTTTTTAACCTTCGTATGTTGAGCTTCCATTGTACTGATGAAGTGAACTTAGTTTAGAAGGAGTTCAGTTTTCTTTAAAGAAAATCCCTCCACATATTGAGTGAAGTTCATACCTTTAAATGTAAGAATAATTGCATCACACCTGACAAAGCCAACAGCAGCTATAAGGTTAATCTGTCATGAAATTATCTACTGCTACTTCAGGCAAGAGAATACTTTACCAGCACACCAGCACATCAGCTGCATCATCGGGAACAAAGGAGGCAGTGGAGCATCTTTGCAGTTATTCCAAGTGAATTTATTGTGTTTTTTGCTGAACACAATTTTTTTTTCTTTTTCCAAAACTCTGAAGTAGTTCACTTTACAAGAAAAGTTGTGTCTATGCTAACGATGAAGTGCTAGGTCAGGAGAAAGTTTCAGTTCACAGTATTCTTGATTCAGCTCTTTAAGGGCATGCTGCTGTTCATGGAGAGCAGCTATAGATATTGCTTAAGTACTGTCTACCACTCCCATTAAATTCTGCAGTAGACAAGCTCAGGACCCTTTCATGCTGAGGAGAGCAAAGGCTACCAAAATGTGTGCCACATAGACCAGGCACAGAGTATCCCAGCCATTCATACTGAAGGTGAGTTCACATCTTGGTTTAGTTTAATAATGATGCAGGTCTTGTCTATAGTTCTCTGCAGCTCTCCAAGTCTGGAGCTTGCAATGGCCTTTGGTCCTCACAGTGCAGAAAACAGAGTTTTGGCCTAGGGTATATTTTACACATCAATGTCTGAAATGTGCTGGAAAAGCAAACAGAAGCATTTACACTACCATGGTTAAGAGACACCATTGTGAAAAAGTCTCCCCAGCAGCCGTGGCCCAAAGTTAGTTACCTCTTGAATGAGCAAATTAAAATGCTCCAAAAAACATTCCAAGTAATATAGGAAGCTGGACATAAAATCTGCTCAACAGATTCACCTGGAGGTTGCTTGTTTGCCATTAGAGATTGAGAAGAAGAAATAAAGTGAATACAACACTATCAGTAATCTAAACAGATAAATTCAAACTTTTCATCACTAAAAGACGCACAGACAAAACTTGCATGGTGTGTAAATGAACCTGTCAAGAAATTTCAACTACATCTTTGTGTTACAGGAAAATCTCTACAGCTTGCTGTAGGTATTTATTATTCTCCCATAAATCTGATCCTGGTTGCCAAGCAACCACAGCCATTTCGTTACATGTATTCAATATGAACTACTACTGCTTTTCTTTTTTCTTGTCTTAAAATTAATTGTGAGAAAATTCATCAGCTTCAATGTAGTTCATCATCATGGTTTTTCTTAGCATTACAGATAATCCATATTGAAAAATCTGTGTGAAAGAAGTCCTAAGAGCAAGAGAAGGCATAAATGAAAGGCTTCTATGACAAAATTGAATGTTGTTAAAGTATTATGTGTATGAAATTTTTGAGACACTATCTTTCTGTCAAGAACTAAGCAATAGATGAGGATAGAGAAAAATTCTATAAAGTTTGTTTGGTATGTAACCCTTCCCCTTTACAGGATGTAAAATACATAAAGTCAACACTAAACAGTTATTGAAGGCTGCTACTTTTGATGGTAGAAAAGTAGATATGTTAACTTACACAAACTAATTGGACACTGGTAAATCAGACAGTGTTTTTATTTAGATTAGGATTCTACTAGAAATCATACCTGAGATCAAAACGCAGCTAAAATTTGGAACTTGTCATACTCAAACCTCTGAGGAGTTCTTGTGACTGATTTGATAAATCTGAAAGAAAATTTGCAACACTGAACCCAGTGTAGTTAAAATATGAAATATGTGGTTTCTTGGAATCTGCTAGCTTGGAATCAACCTTAAAACAGCTTTTCCTTAATAATCTGTAGATGAAACTGAACATGTACTAGAATATTTTCCAGGAGTGAAGCGACCTTTGTTGTTACGTTGGCATTATTAGCAATTTTAGAATGTATATATTTATTAGAGTGAAGTTTCTTGACACACTCCATTTGATTCTGATGAGTGAAAAGTAAACAGTCTCTTAAGGCTTTGAAAAAATTGTTCATTCAATTTCCTAAAATTTTAAGGACTTGCTCAGCAGAAGAAAGGGTGCAAGGAACTTGGCTGAAAGAGATTATTTTTCATAGAATATGAAATTATAATATTACTGGTTGAGTAATATCAGAGGCTTCTGTTTGGAATCACCAGTGGATAAAATTTTACCATATATTATTACTTTCTGGGTTGGCATAGAAACTAGGACTAGAAACAATTCAGTGATGAGTAAAATCCTGATGTGGTATCCCTTCTGTCCTTCAGCTGAGCAGAAAAAACAGAATTTTCACTAATCAAAAATCAACTACACAATTTAGTGCTTCAGGTGAGTTTTAAATAAACAGCAAAGAATGAGGTGAGCGAATCAGTGATATAAAATCTGGAGGAATGTATTGAATGAATATATGAGACAAACTGAGCATTGCATTCTTACTTCAGTGTCCAGAAAAGCAGTAGTACAACTTACTTTATTTTATCTAGAAAACTGTAGTACTTGATTCTTAAGTTCATTAGATTTGAGGTCATCTCTTGAATTTGAAGCTTCCTTCTCTGAGTGATCAGGTGATTTGGAGGAACTGTGAGGGAAGATGAAGGTCAATATTTCATTCAGCTGAGCTTCTCTTGTTCTGCATGAGTGAATAGATACTTCTCAGAACCTTGCAGTTGTATGTTTTTTACCAGTCTTAGGGCCAACATTGCCCCAGGCAGCTCCTTTTTTTACTCTCCCTGGCTTTCAAGGACATTTAAGGTAACTATTAATCAAATCAGAAAAGTCAGCTTTGCTGACAAAATTTGGAAGAGATACTGTTCATCTTACATTCGATCATTTAAGAGATCATTAAGAGTCTATAGTCCTTAGCAAGACTTTAGTCATTGTCATGACTTACCTTGGAGATTAATGATGTTATCCATATGGGATCTAGGTAGTCAGTGCAGCCCAGTAAATATGCTGTCTGCCCTGTCCTGGCAATTCAGGGATTTAGACTCGCTCTGGCCTGATCTGGGTGTTGCTGGTTTAACCCCTGTGCTGGGGGCAGTGGCTGCTGCCTCCCCTGCTCCAGCTTCAGCTCCAGCCCTGTGGTGGCCCCACTGGAGAAGGGCTGACACCCCCACCTTCCTTGCTGCCTGACAATGCGCAGCCCTTTGTGTGCATGGGGCTGGTGTGGGGCTGCAGGCGACTGTAAGGTTGGAGAAGTCTGGGAGAAGGAAAAGGGCTGTCACAGGGAAGCATTTAAAAAGAACCCAAAGCAGTGACCAAGCTTGAGGACAAAGAAATGTGACAGTTTTTCTGGGGAAGACCTGAGGATGTTGACAGCTGACTGTGACCCCCTGCAACCTCTCACCCCCATCACTCCTGAGGAAGACTGAAGTGTCAACCATAGGACACAGCAGGACATAGGAAGGATGAGCATAGCAGCTAAGAAAAAGGACAGATAACAGGAAAACTTTATTACATAACAATTTTAATGTTAATACAGCATTTCCATATTAATTACACAGCATATGGTATGAGACCTTTAAAACACTGATGTCTAGTCCCCACGTTAAGTGCTGTTTTCTCTTTTGCCTATGGCAGGATCTGGAGTCTGACATTAGACTGTCTCTATGCAGAGAAATAGATGTTTTTAGGATGTGATCCATCTCGAGAAATGCATTCAGGCAAATTATTCAGGCAAATCATGTTAGAGAAGTTCCTCTCTCCTCATCCACCATAAAGCAAATCTGAGTCATCCTATGTCTCGCTTCTCTCAGATAAGTGCCCTCATCTAAGGCTACAAAATCTATACTTTCCTCCTCACATACATTTCTCATGAATTTTGCCACTCTGAGGGACAAAATACCCTCTGGGCTGGCTTTCTATCTACTAGCTGGAACATTTGCTAATACATAGAGGACAGAGATATTGAGTCCCAGACCTAGAAAAAAATTAACCTGGGTCTCCTGCTGGCTGAACAGTATAATAATTGCTTTGTAGCATAAAAGATGAACAGTGTCACTACCACCACCTTTGTGGAACTGATATAAAAGAGAATAATGATCCCTGTTTAGTTCTTTGAAAGGGCAATTGTGTATGTCAACACCCAGGATAAAATTCTGGCCTTCAGCATCCAGGTGGACAGATCTGCATGCAATCCTTAATCTGATGCCTGGCAGCTGAGGAGGGCTAAGCATCCCAGCTACAGCCTTCCCTGGTTACTATTATCTAGTGTTGGATAGGTTCCTCCTTCATTTTCAGAAAGAACTTTTTGTTTTGGTTTATTGCTTGAAAATGCTTAATGTCAGAATTACTGCAAATTTCTTGGTCTCTTTTTGAGGGGCAGAAGGACACAGTGTAGGGATTTGGTCATGATCACTCTAGAGGAGATGCTGTTTAATCAGTAATTCCCTGAATTATATAAGGAAACAAAAGGATATTCTTTATTTAGCAAACTGAATTTTTAGATAGGTATTTTTACAGTAGTTTTGATTATTTGAAGCATTGTATACCTGCTTTTATTTTTTTTTGTCAGACTAAGGAAGAGGTCTATGCCACTAAAGCCATGCTATTTCTTTGGTTTTGCTTTTCTAGGCATAATGCAAATGATATAAATGACCATTGCCTTTCACACACTTCATTTGTAAATATATCTCCTCTTGATTCTTACAAATGTTTTCTCAGTCTGCATCCAAAAATTATGCATTCCTTTTATAACATAGATTTTCTTAGTATTAAAGATGACCTAAATCCCATTCTTCTCTGTATAGGTGGTACAGTTATAGTCAACATCCTGTTACAGTTCTGAGGTTTCTAGCCAGGTGACAGCCTTATTCACTAGGCCATAGTGAGATGTCTTGGACATCTCCCTCCTTTTCTCCGTCCCAGTGGATTTTGCATTCACTTCTGCTGAATGGCATTATTGAGACATGTACATGATCCGTGACATGCCTAAGGAAGATGGGAGCTGCAGGTTAAACTTCTCCAGGCAGAGGGGTTTTGTAATATGTATGTCTCTGCCTTGCTTGTAAATGTTTGTGAATTGTCATGGATTCAATATGTCTGCTACATGTAAGGGAAATACTTTTAATTCCTTCAGGAGGCTTAGCATTGTGCTCCTAAGGGATGAGAAGCCTGCTTTGTACTTTAAATAAGAGAGACAATTCTAAGTCCTCAGAGAAAGCTCAGTGTGCTGTTTTAGAGCTGTGTTAACACATTTCCTGTACAGTGAGAAGCTGATTTTCATTAGACTTAACTGAAAACAGTCAAGTTATAAATATCAGGTCATTTTTGGTACTCTCCTTAGAAAGTTAATAAAATTTGAAACTATGCTGAAGGAAAAGGTTCATAATGAACCTCATGGAAACATAAACCATGGAGTTTTGTTCATGAGAATGAAGTTTTTAATACTAGAAATTGGTAATACTGAGATTTTACTTTCATGTAAAACATTGAATTTGAACATTTGAAAGACATAAGATGAATTTTTGATGTTTTGGTTCACAAAGCAACAATTAATTTAAAAGTATTAAATTGAAAAATAATAATTTAGGATTGGGCTATAAATGACACGAGCTAAAGGCTTAATTTTTCTTTATAACTGTGGCAGAGTATTTCAATATGTTTTCCAATATTGTAATAATAAATATATTTTTCCAATATTTAGTTATAGTAGTAAATATAAAGAAATTTATTTCATAGTCATTATTAGCTAGCTTGAATTTCAAGGTAACCAAATTGACTATAAATTTCCCATCTTATAAAGAGAAAGAAACAAAGGAGCTTTACAAAACAATTAATGAAGACACAATGAATGGCATTACCAATTAGAATCAATATTTCTCTAACACTTTAAACACCATCCTAAGTAATACATGCATTGTATACCGCCATACAATAGATTATACTTGAAATTTCTTTGTGCTGAGCTAATATCAATTTTCAGGACAAAGCTTTTGTTATTCAGGGTCTTTCTGGTTTTCATTATTATCTGTTCCTCTCCAAAGTGTGCACAGCACCTGTTCCTGTTAATATAAAATGTATCACCACCATTTTGTTACTTTGGACATATTAGAAATTGAAAACAATTAATCTTAAATACTAGTGCTTGTCTTTAATTAAGTGATTTCCACATTAATATTTTTGGTGAAAATCATATCATACAAATAGCTATCAGATGCAGCTATTCTTAGTTTTTACATTTTGTGTGTCTGAAATTACTTGTTTCAATTGTCTGCATTTAATGTGCCTCACATTCCTAATTAATCTAACTATGATTTGGAAGAAAATTTTAAATACAGTCGGATGAATAAAATTTCATTGTATCCAAAATTATAATAAACATTTTTTCCAAATTTTATTTGGTGGAAATAAGGGTTTTTCTTTTGTTATTAATATCTGCTGTCAATTCCCATCAAACTTTCAGAAGAAATTAAATTTGGATGCTCTAGCTCCCAAATAATCAATTTTTTAAGGTTTTTGGCTTTTTTTTTAATCAAAACAGAATTCATTGTTTGTCAAGAAATTCTCAGTGATTCTTGCTATGTGGTATTTAAGTATAAGTGAGTGTATGTATTTTGATTTTCCTGAGTAATCTTTACTCAGAGGTGTTGGGGACAATCCTGTTTTTCTTGAATTGTATTTTATATAGACCATGTAAACCATGGGCTTACCAGAGGTGAATTTTAAACTTCTGAGAAAGTTAACAAATACATTTAGATGGAAGTACTTGGCATATTGTCAGATTATTCAGAAGACCAAATAGCAGAAAAGTAATAGCTAAGAATTTTGCAAAGGCTTGACTGTGAAATTAGATTATTTCCAGCTCCTATACAAATTATATTTTTGTACCTTGGTCCTTCCTCTAATATTTCTGTCGTGATTGTTTACATTTCATGGATATTGGAGATGTCTAAAGCAAATTAGTTCGTGTTTTACATTCACCTCATTTACAAAGTTTTTTCTTTGTTAGAATATAAATATGGAGACTGGTTTTAGTGCTATGCACAAGATGTAAAAATATACTGGATTTACTCCTACTTTATATAATTTCAATAATATAAACAGTCATCATCAGAAAATTATACAAAATTATGAAACATAAATTTTAAACAGCGATTCCTCTGTACCCAGCTTCATGTTATCCAATTTTTATATTTAAAGGATGAAGGCATATTAGGAAATACATGACCCAAAGTTATAGAGATCTAGTCCTTTCAAACTCACAACAGTAAAGGGACTTTCTAAAGCAGACCACAGTTTAAGTGGTGTTGCTATTGCAGGCACAGAGATTTATAGAACTAAACAAAAATTCCTGCTCTCTGCTAGGGCAAGACAATTTCCATATTGACATAAGTAATTTCCCAAGTGACCAAGATAAGATGGTGATCTAGAATATTTTACCAGTGGCAGCTTTGCAGTTTTCTTTCCATTCTTTTAGAAGACTTTCCTTCTGTTCATTCTGAAAGTGTTTTTGGCTTTGAGTGAAATGGGAATTCCTGTCCGTTGACTGAACAGGATGACAATGTGGTCTAAATCCACATACTAGAACAGAGGAAGACAACTACTCTGATTCATAAGGACATTAGCAGAGTCTTGCTATACCTCTGGTAAAAGTCAGGGCTAAATCTAAGCAGAGAAACAGGTGCTTTTTCATATTTTAAATTAATTTGTATTTTATAATGAAAGCTTCCTGCCTTTGAAGGTAACTGGGTGCTGGCCAGGCTGGGCCATGTGGGGCCAGGCCCTGCTCTGCTGCAGCGCCGGCGGGACCAGACCACACTTGCTCCTCCACACGGCCAGCTCGGCTCAGCCCACTGAGCTCCAGCTGTTATGAGTAGGACAGCTGCCCATTTTTTTAAAAGGTTGCAGAGTTAACAGGTTGGGCCAGTTGCTGCCAGGGTGGAGTTCCAACTGTTTGCTATTGTAATCACCAGTTGTTTTCATTAACTACCTGTCCTTGATGGTTAAGAATTCCTCCTTTTGTCGAGTGACACCCTGCTGCTTCCTAGAGGATAACACCCAGACAGTGAAGGGGAAGGGATATCGAGTTGACATGCAAATGACATTGGATCCAGTGTGCAACGGGAGAGACCCTTCACCAAACCTAGCCAAAAACCCCAAAGACAATGAGCCAACACAAAATTGACAAATCAAAGTGATGACTAGAAGTGAGGAACAGAACCTAGTATCCACCAAGGCCTTTTTACACCTCACCCTAACCTAAAAGATGCCGGCTAGACAGAGGACCTCAAATGTCAAACCGATAAGCAAGGGATTTCCCAATGCTCTTGTGAGGACGGAACCCCCAGCTCTGCCCACAGACCAGTGGACAAAGCTGCACTCTTCCTCCTCCTGCGAATCAGTCCTGGGAGCAGCGGCAGCGTGAGCACGGACCTGTCGGTCGGTTCTCCCCACCCGAGCTGATGATTGTTAATAAAGGCATTAAAAAGGAGAAAAGTCCCCCATCCGTGTTTATTTCACCAGCCATGGCCAGCGGCCCAGGCCAGCTCCACTCAGCTTTGGATGGAGCCAAACCAGGCTCCACTCTGGCCGCGAGCCGCCGAG
>NW_005054332.1:2911034-2923117 GCF_000277835.1 Geospiza fortis
GCAGGGGCGGTGGCTGCCGCTGCCCAGCAGAGATCACATAACCATCCACAGGCCCAGGCAAGATATTGACTCTCTCTGTGCACAAATGAAACTTGCAGACATCGGTCCTCTCTCAAGTGAGAGAAAAAGGGAAGGATGAAGACATGTAAAGAAAAAAACCATGGAGACACCAAGGTCAGTGAAGAAGGAGTCAAATCCCAGATGGAAGGAGAATGAGGCGATATCTTAGTCTTGGGCTGAAATTCTCTTGTAAAGCTATGGTGAAGGTATAATTGATATATCAGACTTCGGTTTTTTCCCTGTAATTCATGGAATGCACTGGGGGCATGTAGCATTCTAACCACAGCTATGAGCAGAGGCACCCCTGTTGAAGCAAGCAGATGTTGAAGTAGCTGTGATCCAGTGAGAAGCTTGAACAGAGAGATATGAGAGAAATGAGAAACCTTGCTTCAGGAATGAAACAAGAAAACCTCTGTTCCCAGAGATAAAAGAAGTTTTTGTTTCTATACTAAAACAGCTCATCCTTAAAATTGTACTCCAATAAGCTGAAATGAGCCATGGTGTTAGTTAAGGGAAAACTCCAAAATTGTGGGAGGGACTTCATGGTTGCAGATTTCTGGGCAACTGCTATTAATGAAAATTAAAACCACAAGAGAACAGTTTCTTGTGGAAAAGTCTCCATGGCATGGCAGGAGAGATTCCTCTCCCTAAGTGGACTGAAGAAAGATTATTTTTGTGGAGGGATAGAATGTAAGAGAATAGTGCAGAAGGTAATCTCACATCTGAGGAGTTGTAGGTGTACTAATCACCAAAGATTAGGAACAGACCTGTCCTTAATAGACCACAGCTGTGTCCAATGAGGATGAGTGCTATAAAAGAGTGGGCTAGCTGGAGTTTGTTGGCTGTGCTGTGAAGAAGGGGTCAGTGCTGTGAGGAGATGCTTATGAGAAATCAGCAAGAAGGCATGGAACTTTTGCAATAAGATAGGAACATATTTTAAAAGTGGTGAACTGACTGAAAACACCAAATTTTTCTCTTTATTTTGTCAGTGGGAAAAAGAAAGAAAAGTGTGGGGGAGGAGAAGTGTTTGGAAGGTTTATTCTGATTTCTTATTAATTTTCTTCTAGTTCTGTTAATAAAGTTTTCTTTATATCCTCTAAAAGTTTGAGCCTGCTTTACTCTCCCCCTAATCCTTATCTTGCAGCAGAAAATGAGTAAATAATTCTAGTGGGTGTGCTGGCATTTGGCCAGTGCTGCACCCGCCACAGTAATTGGTGCGTTGGCTGGGAAACAGAGATTGGTAAATCAAAACCACTACACTTAATTGGTGTTTCTGCCCAGTTTAACCAAAACCACTACACAATATATTCCTAGCTTGTCCATTAGCTTACAACCCTGAGGGAGTTTTATCTTCTACTGCCTTTTATCTTCCACCGCCATTTTCTTTGCGGTGCCTTTGAATATATTCTAAATTTGATCGGTGTTTCCAGCATTTGATGTTGTCATCTTAGTTTTTGAGCACACAGGAAAACTTCATGTAGAGTATATGCCTTCTTAACACAGTTGAATATGATGTATTTTGCATGGCTTCTTCAGAAGCAAAACATCTTGGTTTTGCCATGTTGTCTGTCATCTTGATAACAGACATCTTTACCTATTTGCTTTTTTTTTCATCACAGATAAAGGTGCATGGGTAATTTATTTGTTTTGCAGCCCTGATTGCTATCTAGGCAGCATTTTTAAGTCATCTAGCTTTCAGTCATGTCCCCTCATTTAGATTTGCAGTCAGTTTTGTGTTTAACTTGATCTTAGGATAAAAAGTGGAGATCTTTCCACAAATTCTCATTTAGAAAGCCTCTATCTCAACCATGGTGTAGTTACTTCAGGGTCCAATCTGCATTTAACCAAAGATACTAGTTGAGCATTATACAAACCCAGATATTTGCTCTGAAGCAACAAGAAGCTACTAATTTTTCATTTTCACCAACAAATTCCATACATGTAGTTATTTTGGAAGGTGATGCATCTGCACACTTAATTTTGTTGTCATGATTCATATAGAATCTGTGCTATAGAAAATTTGTGTGAAGGCCTTCTTTTACACAGTAAGTTCTTCTACACAGGGGAAATTATTCTGCAGTGCTTACATTAGGACACCAAATGTAAGGTTGAATTTTTCAGCATATAAATTACTTCAAATGCATATCTTGAAATAAATTACCTAAGCAGCACTATTATTCTAAACCTTCCCCATCCTTTTGACTGTCAGTTCCTATATCAAAAAGATACCAAAAAAGAATTTTGCATGTGTATGTTTCAAGGGACTAAATCACATACAAAACAGAGAGGGGGAACAGCCAGTATTGTGTGTTATATCTACAGTTTATAAACCATCTCTTTGAAGTTTTGAGTTTGGGTTTGTCTACAAGGTTAGGTGTCATAAATTGTATCTACTAAATTTTCTGATCCTGTTTTCAATCAAAGTTTTTTTTGTGTGATCTTCAAAACATTCACTGATTTTTATATGTTGGAATATTGGTGTGGTATGTTATTAATGATTCACTTCTTACTTGTATTCTTTAATATTCATGGCAATGTTTGTTTTCATAGTTCTCATACACATTAGCAGATCCTAGACCCCCGGGGTTCAGACAGTGAAATAGAAAATAACATGTCATATGCATCTATCTTTTGACTCCTTTATTGGACATCATTGAAGAAGTTAATACCATGAATGATTCATGTGTTTAACATTTGCTGAGGGGTTTTGTTGATGCTTTATGTGCATGCAGGTCTTAATTAGAAGAAGTTAAGTAAAAAAACAGTGCATTAGAATAAGAATGCATTAGAAGACTGCAGGCTTCTAATGCATTATTTAAGATGAAGGAAGCAAAAATAATGCTTGCCAGACTCTTAATTGAGGCTTTGGTGTTTCTTTCATAGGACAGCTGCATATTTGCACTGTCTAACTGGGGGAAAGGAAAGTGGGGGATACGGAAATACGGAACACAGCACTATATGCAAGATAATAGTCACAACTTCACCAGAAGGATGAATTAAGTATTATTTCAGAGCACCATAGCTTTGCTGTCCAGGGTCATGAGTGTCATCCCAATTTGTAAAAGACAGCTTGATTTGGAAATACTGTGCATACTATTCATATCTGAAAGCACAACTTCAGTTGAGAATGTTTTCAGGCTTTGTGTGTCCAAGATGAAGACAGATTGTGCAGCTGATATCAGCCTGCCCATGTGCCAGCAGCCTGAGAAATGTCATACAAAGGTGTGACCAAAACAATGCAACCTGAAGACAGAAATATGCCCTTGACCAATTTAACTGCAACTCACCAGGCAGTTAGGAGCTTATGCAAAATCACAACTGTGGTAAATACAATAGTTACTTACAAATGCAGAACAGATGAAACTTTGTTGTCAATTTAGTGGGGCATGTGCACAATTAGTAGGTAAAAGTAATTACTATAAATTACAAACAACAAGAACAGCTAGTTCACAAACCTTAGATTGCCATCTTGCTACAGTATTTCATCAGTGACATCACTGATAGAGGTGGTTTTCACGATAAACATGACTTGAATCTAAGGCCTTCATGACAGTTTATATAATAACCTTCAAGAGGAAGAAGTACACTCCTGAAAATACTTGCCAATAAATCACCTGAATTTCACTTCTCCCATAGCTGCATAATCTTAAGCAAATTCAAGCTGAATTGCTAAATCAAAATACTGGGTATTTGAATATTTGGATCTGGAACAAGAACAAATTATTCACAGAGAGTTCCATTATACTCGTGCTAGATACCATGCATGCATCCTCAACCAAATGCACAGAATAGGCAATATTATTGTTTGTGTCACTTTAAAGCAATACCCATGGTTGGGTAGTGTCACTATCGGACACGAAAGAATGCAAGCACACCACTGTTCTTCAGGTGAAGGAAGGAAGAGGAAGTTTATTTCCCTGACTCCAACATTTATAGTTTTCCAAAAGTGACAGTGGATTGGAGGGTGATAGGGACACCTCTCCAATGACACTGGTCAAACCAACAGTCCATCAACTTTCTCCTCCTCCATAAAAGAAGACAAAACAATCAGTTATTTACAGAAAGTGTCTGAAAAAGTTCACCACAAGAATGTCCCTATCAGAAGGCCCAGAAAAATCTTAAAAAACCAGCGTGACATCGTAGTCCATGCACCTTCCTAATGGTGATATTTTGACTACAATAGAAAAACAGAATGCCATGAAACAAATTTTAAGAAATCTGTTTCTTCTACCAGTGGAT
The DNA here is from genome assembly GCF_000277835.1 of Geospiza fortis. Classification (NCBI taxonomy): domain Eukaryota; kingdom Metazoa; phylum Chordata; class Aves; order Passeriformes; family Thraupidae; genus Geospiza; species Geospiza fortis. The sequence goes on from NW_005054332.1 coordinate 2,915,334, forward strand.
TTGGCCAGACATAAATATTGTCTTTTTCTGGATTTCACAGTGGGTTGGTTTTTTTTTTTTTTTTTGCTTATTTTCCAATCAGGAAATAATCTTGCTTATATTATGGACTTCCTATTGGGGTTAAGAGATGATTAGTGATTTATTTATTTATTTTTATCTTAGGCTTAAAAAGTTCTGCTTTAAGTGTGCAGTTCTCACAATGATTATCTTGCTTTTTACATGAATTGTTGTTATTCTGAATAATGGGAAGATAACTCCCTTTGGAATAGGGAGTTATAAAGGATACTATAAAGGATATCTTAAATTCACATTATGAACTCTTCTTGCTTTGACCATTAATATTGTTGTGATCTTTAAAACAGTTATTATATGCTAAAAATAGTTCAGTTCTGTTTGTTCAAAGTCTAGTTGTAAGAGACTGAAAAACAGCATATTGGTTTATGAGTAAAGGGCAAAAAACTTGGTTCCCTTTGGATAGAACTGCTTTTCTCACAGTGGTGGCTCTAATGCTTTCTAGCCATGGGGGTTATCAACATATAGGCAGTGGCACTGGGCTTGGTGCTGGCTGTGTGCCAGATGCCAGTGCTTTGTAAGAAAGAGCAGTGGGGGAAAGATTTTAGCAAGGCTTGTGAAGTTCTGCTGAGAGCAAGCCAAATTATCCCCGAGGTAAGAGCTGCTCCTGATTTATGCAGTAATACTAGTTGATCCTCTCTGCGTCTCTTCTAGTACATTTAAAAAATAAAAAAACCCACAGTCTTCAACTGAAGCAGAACCACATGCTGCTGATGTTTTTCCTGATTTGTATATACATATATATATATATATATATATATATGTATGTTTTATGCCTTCAGAGAGAATTTCTTCTATTCCCTTCTGACTGCCATGAACATAAACACATCTTTCCATTATCTATATATCTGTATATTGATGAGCTAGCCCACATGGCAAAAAATCCCCTCTGGGACTAGCAGGCAGCAGTCAAGCAAGTACCAGTTAATCTCACTAAGCTATTACTGCAATTAATAGATATAGGCAGTAGATTTGAATTTAAAATCTACACTTCACCAGGAAACGGAATCCTGCTTTAGAAAGTATTAATAAGTTTCTGACCATAATAAAACAATTTCCTGCACTAATTGCATTCCAGGTCCCTACTATAATTCAAATGGATTCTTGTGACAGTGGTCACAAGGGTTCTTGATTGAGGGAGGAGACAAGCATGTTGGCTCCATGTTCAGGAGGCTTGATTTATTATTTTATGATATATATTACATTATAACTATACTAAAAAGAAAAGGAAGGAAAGGTTTCCAGAAGCTAGCTAAGCTAAGAATAGAAAAGAAAGAATGATAACAAAGGCAGCTGGCTCCGAGCAGGAGCCAGCTCTGCTGTGAGTGGTCACCGGATCCAAACATCCACAGGACACCAATCACGGATCCACCTGTTGCATTCCACAGCAGCAGCTAATTATTGTTTTCATTCTTTTCTGAGGCTTCTCAGCTTCCCAGGAGAAAAATCCTGGCGAAGGGATTTTTCAGAAAATATTGCGACAGATTCTTGCTAGAAGACTCTGCCCCCTTTTTCCTGAGTTCAAGGAAGATATTTTCAGTTCTTTGCAGTCAGCATTTTTATTTTAAAAAATCTGAAAAAATTTGCTGTGTAAAAAAATTATATGTATAGTTTTCTTGTTGTTTCTAACTGTAACTCCTGAATAGAATGAGGGAAAAACTGAAAATTAATAGAAAATGCAGCCTACTTCATGGAGTACCTTTCATGGAGTGAGGAGCAAAGGTGAGTACAGACCTCACTCAAAAACATTACAGACTGCCTGTTGGACATGTAGGAGTTAAGAATCAAAACTTGGATCAACAGACATGATTGACACATGTGTGAGGAAAGGAGAGATGTGTAATAACTTCAGGGAAATAGAAGGAGCTCCCTGGGATTTAGGGTCTGATGTTCCATACCTTTAAGACACCTGAATTCTACGTATGTGTTTCTGAGTGTGTGTGTGTGTGTGTATTTAGGCTATTAGTGAAGATCTTGTGAAGTAATAGGAGCTCTAAAACAGACCTCCTATTTTTCTTTCTTTCAGCTCATGTTTTTCTTTCAGAAGAGTTTCAAAGGCTACTGAAATCCCTGGCTATGTGTAAGCTTGAAAAAGCAACAGTGAAGGGCGTTTATTCATAACTTGTTTTTCTTTGCTTGAAAGCTACTTGTGGGCTGCACTGGCAACTGTTCAGGGTGTTAACCACATTTTATTGTTGTCTAACACGCCACATTAGAGAACATTTCATCTTTGAGAGAAAAACATAACTATAACTCTCTGCTAGTCATGCAGCACAGACTTCTGTGACAGAATAAAACATGGATTCACTGTAATTGTGGGTTTGTTGTGTGGAACCAAAGGTGAAGCACATTGCAGTGAAATAGCTTTGCAACTGTAAATAGAAATAATGGTTGGAGAACATTGTTCTGCTCTGCCTTTAAGGTGTTTCAGCTGAAAAGACTAAATGAAATGTATGGAAGCAAATGAGACTCATTTGAAAATAAACAAAACCCCTTTAAATGGTTACAAATATGAAGTAGAGTATTGTATTTAAGGGAGTAAAGAGTAAAATGCATGGATTATTTTGCTGTGGCTGTCTTTCAGGACTTGCTGGGAAGATTGAACTTATTTTACATGCAAAAGAGAGTGATTGAAATGACTCATTAAAAATGAAACTTCAAAGAAATTAGATTTTTTGAGAGAAAACAGGTGTAAAGAAAATGAAAGCTGAGGTGCTTTAAGCACATTGAGAGTGAAAAAAACCAAACCCCACTCCTACATGCATAGGCTACCTGAAACAGAAATTTCTAAAAGTGGTAACAAAATAAAAGCATCATAAGACTAATATTTCCCAATTAACTGTGCTTTTATATTCTGTGAAATTAAAAAATTAATAGGACGATTAATCCTTTGTAGTTAGGACGGTAAGTATGTTTCTTCTGTGGTAAGATACCTGTTTCAATTTAAGTATATTTTCTCTTATCCCTCTGTCATTAATATCTACGAAGAGCCTGCCTGGAGGCACAATAACCTCCTTGTAAGACTTCTTGTTCAACAGCAGGACTGAAGGGCCCCCCATGCCTTCCTCCCACACCGAGAGCTCTGCAGTCACTCTTGGTGCATTGGGCTACTCTTGCAGTGTTATTGGGGCCCATAGGGAAGAGTAACAAGGGTTAAACATCTGTGAGCTGGGCAAGCCTGCTGGTCCCTGTGTCGAATCCCAGATCCTTGCTCTGACAGTGAAGCTGACAGACAAGCCTCTGAGGACATCAGGTGGGTTTGGTGTAAGGCACCAGAGCTCACTCAATACGTCTTTTAAAAGGATTTAACATTATTTTCTGCAGCTTGAGTTAGATGCAAGGGAGAAACACTGACAAGATATTCTCAAGAGGGCAAACAAATAAAAACTTTACTGTCAAACTTCAGAAAATCTGGGAACTTTTTAATGTTAGAGCAACATTAAATCAACATAAAGCATTTCACAAAGCATTAATTTAGTAAACTCTAAGCCCATTCCACTTAGCAAACTCCAACCCATCTGACTTTAATTTATTCAAACTTTGAGAAGAAGGAATTAGAAGAAAGAGAGAAGAGATCTAGAAAAGAACAAATACAGATAACACTTCTGGTTCCAGTGGTGTTCACCTGAGAGAAATTCCAAGAGGATGTAGGGTCAAGACCTGTGTGTGCCTTGTGCTCTGGTTTACACACCCAGCCAGAGCTTTCCTGGGCCCTTCCCTTAGGAGGGACTTCTGGTGATTTTGCCACTCGGGAGCTGGGTTAGGGGCTCCAGGGTTGGAGTGTGGAGCATTGCCTCCCACATGCCAGGGTTTGGCCCCACTGCTGGTATCCAGCCCCTGGGGGTGCAGGGTGTGTGGAGCAGGGCAGCGCCTTGCCAGGGCAAGACCTGACCTGTCCCTTTCCCCACACACGTGCCTGAGATGTTTCAAGCCAGCAATTTCCACCAGCTCTGAGCCGAGCTGCCTCTGAAGGTCTCTTGAAGAACCTTGTTTGCCTTCAGCAATGCCTTGGGTAGCTGCATGTCCTCTGGTCCACCATATGTTTCCAGCCTCTCCTGTCTCAACAGCCCACCCACCCTGCCTGCGGGGTTGTGGCCTCTGACCCTTTCTGTGTCTGGCTCAGCTTCTTCTCCACACGTGATTGTGCAAAATTATGCCTGATGGTGGCAGCTGCCTTCTCTGTCCCTACAACTCTGTCTCCAGACAACACAGAGCTGCTGCCAGAGCCCACAGAGAGACCTCACCACAAGTAGCAGCGAGGAGTGGGAGGCGACTGTGCAGACAATAGCATGACCATCCATCACTGTAGCCATTGGAAGGGCAGGGTCCTGGATCATGCCAGCCAGGCTCACAGGAGGTGCTGGCAGGGCTGGGTGCCCAGTGTGGTGGGCCAGGAGCACACCCTGGCTGAGGAAGCCGTGGCAATTTGTATGGAGGAAGCTGACAAGCTGTCCCAGGGGAGGCACTGCTCCTTATGTAAACCTGGGACATGGATGTCCATTGGAAGTCATCAGCTGGGCCCGTGGGGTCTGCAAACAGCCCTGTGAAACAGTCCTTGCTCTGACTTTCTTGTTTTGCTTTTCTACTTTTTTTTTTCTTTCGGCATTATCTGGTTTTAAACAAACATAAGTGGTTTTTATGACGACCGTTTTCTGCTATTAAGAAATGTGTTCCTTCTTAATAAAAATAAATAAAATTTCAAATAGCAAATGAATTGTTATGATTTTTTCATGACAGGTCCTTTCCATAGGCAATAATGCCCTCTATTTGAATGCTGTAAGATAGTTCTAATTAAAAGAATAACAAAAGATGTGAAATATATGCCTGTGAAAAAGGCAAGACCAATAGCTTGACTGGGAGGATTTTGTTCCCAGGTGTAACATAACAAAAAGAATTGCAGAAGAAAGAAGAGAATTATTTTAATCCTCTTTGTGCCTGAGTCCATGCAAACTCCTGGGGTTACATTTTACATAGAAATATGTAGAGGCAAAAGCTCGATCACCAGGAGTGCATGCTTGTGAACATCTAAAAAGTTTTTATTATCTCTCTCTACCTGCCTTTATAAACAAAGACTTAAAATTGTGTAACTCTCAAAATTTTTTAAATTTGCAGGCCTCCATTCTGAAGCTGATGCAGCTGATACTCACTGGAATAGAGAAAACCAGTAGGGAGTGGCAAGAGTTAATGAAGCTTGCCTGTCAGCTGGGTTTCAGACCTGCCTGTGTATCTGCTTACTATTATAGCTAAATCTCAAATTTTTTAACATTCAGACATTTAACATTCATATGAAGTCTAGTAAACACAAAACCATGGAGAGCTGGATGTGCACAGGGGAGCAAGATAAAGCTGAGAGGATTTTATAGACCAAAGGGCTTGTCTGTTTCTTAGGAAAGCAAGTGTTAGGCATTCTTAGGGAAAGATAAGATATGGTTTCAATTTTTCTCTTTTTTTTTGTTGTAAAGGCTTTGGGGATGAGTCCTCTCCGTCAGGACAAAAAGCAATCTAGGATGCCAGCTCCAGAGGTCAAATGAAAAAACTGCATCTAAGTGCAGTAGAAGGATTATAAGCAAAGCTTATGTTCTATAAAAAGAAATTGTGTACTGTTACAAACAATGTGCGAATCTTAATAAGTAAATCCACACCAGCAGTTTATGTTAATAGCTGTTGTGGGAAGGTATGTAGCCTGTTTGTTATTGAAGTAGTATTTTTATGGATTTTACAGAAAGCTGGAGCCTGCTAAATATTCTTCAGTGCTTTCTCTCATTAATTCTTTCCATATTTGTGGACAGGAGCAATTGCAGCAATTTTACTGCAGATGATTTGTTTAAGAAGTTTTCTGTTTAGCAGCATGAATGTATTTCCCAGAAGCAGCCAAACTGGCCTCAAATCCGTTGAGTAGTGGCGTGTGTTGTCTTGCAAGGCATCATCGCGTGTTGCCATATGAAGATAAAATTAAATGGATGTTGGTCAGAATATAGCAGCAAGTTTTGTCTGTAGTGTTCTGAGCACTTGCTACAATTACATATAGAAAGCTAAAGGTAGATGCCACTAGCTTATGCTTGTTTGGTTTTCCTTGAATTTCAGTAGATAATTCAGTCTGACCTCAGTTTTCAGAGTTAAATTACAGTTTCGGGAATCGTGAATAAACTCTTCCTGCAACTACCTTTTTTTTTTTTTTTCTCCTTGTGATTACAGATTTTACTCTTTTGTGAGATCTAGGGTCTCAAATGCCTTGTGTTAGCAAATCTCTGAAGAGCTGACATAGTTTTGACCTGTTCTCACATGTCGACTTCATTATACGCTGAACAATGTGGGAGAGAAAAACAACCCAACAATAAAAACAACCCACCTCCAAAATATTGGAAAGGTAGCAGAAGGATTTAGGACTGCAGGAAGGGGATGTTGTGTACAACTGCTGTCTCTTAGCCAAGCTGATCTCCTAAATGGATCAAGAAAAAGAGATGGTTAGATATGAGACTTTCAGGAGTGTGGGGATAACTGAGTGGTTCCTTGGGATAAGCAAAATCTATTCAGGAGCAATTCAGGGCGAGCAGAATGAGAGAAAGATTTAGAGCTCAGTGGCTTGTTCAGGAAGGAAAACAAACAAGGGTTAGGGATTGGCAATAATTCTCAAAAGCCTTTTATTTGAGAAATTGTCCTGTCCATAAAATGTAAGAAGCTTTCTGTGCCTTTCTTTTAAATTTAATTTTCTGAAATTTACACCTACAAGCTTATAGTTCAAAAAAGAGTTTTTAAGGATTAAATACGCTTAAAATTGTAAAATCTCTTTTATTTCAGCACTGGTTATTGATTGGTATTGCTTGGAATTTTTAATCTATGTTATTCTGCATTGTATGCATGCATATTTTGATAATTCTTATATAGTACTGAGAATTTCTTAAGAGCTTAGTTTGAGATTTGACCACAGCGACTCAGACTTTGTAAATATGTTTATGCAAAGTCGTGAAAGGATAAAATTCAGCATACCCTTACAGTGAAACACAAAAGTTCAGCATCAACAGTTTTTGGTTTATCCCAGTATCATTTTTGTGCAGAATTTAATCATATATAATGAGGCATTTGCTATTGGAGTTGTTGTCACAAGAGATTAATATTTTACCTATTTTGGAAAATAAAAAGAGATCTGTGACCTTCAAAGAGATCCTAAACCCCTGTAGAGTTGATTTAGTGAAATTTGACCAAACGGAAATTGAATCATTCACTTATGTGTTGTGTATTGTATATGGGTTGATAGTGTTGCACCAACATTTTTCACAAGATGGCTGAATTGTTAATATTTCTTTAAATTTTTATCAGTCTCATGAAGTTGATCAAACAAATAATTGTGTGCTGTGAGACAAAAGCATATATACCTGCTTCTACAAAAATTAAAATACTTAACTCCTCATGTTACAAGTATGGAAGAGAACCCATATATTTTAGTCTTTACAAGCAGACAAATGTAGTGAGCTCAATTTAAATACTGGCAAATGAAAAAAACAAAATACAAGACTGCAGCTGTGTATGAATAAGTACCTATGTGTTTGTCTCCTCCCTTGTAAACATGCCATAAGGGAAAGAAAAAGGGGAAAAAATGACGGAAAGTGAGCAATGAATGGAGAGGAGAGAAAAGGGAGGGAACAGGGAAGGGAACAGGGAAGGGAAGGGAACAGGGAAGGGAAGGGAAGGGAAGGGAACAGGGAAGGGAAGGG
>NW_005054332.1:2923172-2927844 GCF_000277835.1 Geospiza fortis
AAGGGAAGGGAAGGGAAGGGAAGGGAAGGGAAGGGAAGGGAAGGGAAGGGAAGGGAAGGGAAGGGAGCAGAAAAAGTAGAGGAAAGGAGCAGGGAAAGGAAAAATGAGAAGAAAGAAGGGGACAGGAAGAAATAAAAAATACAGAGAAACCCCTTTTAAGTGTCACCTGGTGGGCTTGAACCCATGTATTCACATACCTTTTCTATTTAAATAAGAGTTGCATCTGCCCTTGCCAGGTACTGCACAGGGTGCTGAATGCCATGAGGTTTATAGATAAATAAGACAAGTTGGATGTAAACCCAAGGGAAATTTTCATCTTTCACCCTAGCACCAGAAAAGATTTGATATATTATTAAGATGCCAACTTCATAATTAGGTTGTAGAATGTCTTCCTCCCTTTAGATACTGCATAGTTTCTGTAGAGACTTCAAACCCATTCGTTCTTGCATCTAGGTTTGATGAAAACACCTAACTTTGAGGAAAATGTTGAGCCAAAGCTGCTAGATATGTACCAATTCTTTCATCTTTGTAGCCTAGTCTTTCAGGGATTGATCTATAAGCTTGCTTAATATAATTTGACAAAAACCTTATTGTCTAGTTTTATAAACTCTCAGTGTTAACCTTTGACAGCAGAAAACAAATATCATTTTTCAGATTCATTTATGAATCCTTGAAAGATGTAAACAATTATGCTGTATCTTTGCTACCACTACCAGAATAAGAAAGCAGCGTGTGAAGAAGAAAAATATCTTTGTATTCTTACATATCTCAAAATTCTATTCACAGATTTTAGTTATGCTCGCTACTATGGTGATTCTTACCTGGAATTTCAAGACTTACATTTGAACATGCAAAATTTCATCCACCTGGAATTTAAGACCTATGATCCTCATGGACTTCTTCTAAATATTGAACAGAGCCCAGAAACAATGCGACATTTTTTAATTCAACTTATCATCAATAATGGTACCTTGCAGGTAAGGCATCAAAATCTTCCACTGAAGGAAAAGTAAATAAAAGTTGAATCTGTAAAAATGTTAATATTTTTTAATTTTCTTACTGTAGAAGATAGTAAATAAAGCTACGGAGATTCTTGACATCTTCAGTATTTTAAGGAAGATAGTTGTTAAACTTGCTCTCTGTTTTGTCCAGTTCTTGGCTAATATAGTCAGTATGACTCACAAGAGTGTACATTAAAACACAAAACCAAAAAATATGGTTTTATCTTTACATGTGGTACAAGTTAAGTTATTGTATTTTATACCTAAACTAACTGAAATTTCTCATGTGGAACTTCATTAAAATTGTCATAAGGAAGGCTTATGGCATAGGCATAGACATAGAAATTGAATGAATTGTCATAGGAAAATTTATCATGTTAGGGAATAGAGTGTCTTTTTTACCATGTATCTATGAGTAGAAATCTTTGACTCCATCTATTATTTAAATCTCAGTTCCACAGGATCAGGAAAAAAATTATTTGGCTTTTGTGCACAGACTAACAAGGAATATATTTGTTCATTAACTTTAAAGAGTAAAGTGTTTATCGTGGTATATCTTTACCTTCCTCAAATTATTCCATCTTTTCTGAGGAAGAGGTAATACTAGAGTTTTATTAAGAGATGGCAGATACTAAAGAGGCTATAAAAAGATATTAAAAGTTACTTTTCTCATGACTTATCTCCCATTTTCCTGCTAAAATTTTCCCAAAGTACCTGTAATATATTCTTTTGTAAAAAGTGCGAAATGTCTGTTAGAAACAGAATTTTGTATTATATTTGCCTTCATGTTTTAAGACCATGACCATACTAAACAGATTTATAAACTGAAGATAAATAGAGAAGAAGAAAATTTCCTTTTACTTTATTTTGTTATATTGTGATTTTTTGTCTTTTATTATATTGTGACTTTGTCCAGAAAAAAAAAAAAGATGAGATTAGTCACGGGCAGGAAGTTATCCAACGTTTAGAAAATGGTGATGGCTTTAAGTTCATCTTACTTGTATTCATGGTAAAGTAATGATGCGGAAAAATATTTTTCTAACATATCATAAGCACCATAAAATATGAAAGTACTTTAATTGACACAAATCTATTCAGAGATCCCAGTGTGCCATGTTAAAACTAATTGAATTCACTTAATCATTCACAAAGCTGGTCAATTAAATGTGGATTTAAAGCCCAATGAACAAATGGTTCTAAGCTCACAATCAAGCTACAATTACAAGTAGACAAACCATGAAATCAAGTGCTTGTTCACATTAGTATAGGAAATTAAATGGTGCTCCAAAATGCTCAAGCCTGCACGCTACATTACATGTTTGGAAGTGTAAGGAAGCCATAAAATGTTAAGTAAAATTCACCCATGGCCAGTGTTAATTTCAGATGGGTTGCAGATGGTCGACTTCTTTGCAAATCAGACCCATAATATCTGATTGTACAATACACAAAGATTAAAGCATTTTCATGCAGATTAGGAAGCATATATGTGTACTTGTGTATTTCTGGTACAATAGGCTTCCTTATCCAGAACTTTCAATGAAACATTTATTTTTCTTGATACACATGACATCCTTCAGGGTTTTTTTTTAAACCATTTATCATTTTAAAATTCAAGTTTCAGTGCCTGAAACTGTTTAATTATTAGAAATAATGTAATTATAACCTTTTCCCACTCTGTAGTACCAGTATTTATGTGATGATGCAGCAGAAGTCAAAAACATCACTAACACTGCTAGAGTGGATGATGGATACTGGTACAGTGTGCAAATTAGGTAAGTTTACTGTTTTCTGTTTTTATCAAAGATCACAGAGTCTGGACCATTAGTAAATCCCACAGATATTATATCTGATTAACTATGATACCTGAACACGTACTGTAAAATTATGTTTTGGTAGTCTGGGCCACAACACATCCTTGGAAAGAATGTTTAAATCTACAGTTGGACAGTGCTCATCACATCCCTGATGTGCTTAGTGGAAAAAAATTTATTCTTATTGAAGTAATTTACTGTAGCAAACATAAACATTCAGTCAGGGAAGATGCTGCACAGTAAATCCAAGCTACTCAGTCCAGGAAATAGTTGAATTTCCAACAATGAGAGTGTGATTTATAGAAAAATCTTGGAAAATAAATAGATAGGCAGAAGCAGCACCATGACTTTCATTGCTGTCACTGACTTGCAATTCTAATAGGATATATTATTCCTGTAAAAGCAACAATACATAAAACTGAAGGAGAATAAAATGAAAAGAAAGTGAGGTAGGAAAATGAGGTAGGTAGTAGGCTTTCCATGGAGTTTGTACATAGATGTATCTAATGACTAAATATCTGTGCACATAGAATCCACAGCCTTGGAAGTGAAAGTTTTGGGTTCACTTTATAGGAAAGTTAGGCACCTAGTGTCCTCTCTGGGTGCCTAGTTCCTATTAGGTAGCTTAAAATAGGTCCAGCCATCTTGTCCAGCAAGAAGAAAGCAAGCTAGCTGTCTGCTTGTCTCTCAGGAGCAAGTTAGTCCTTAAAAAGTTTGTGGAGGAGTGCAGAAGGAATACAAACTTTTCACTGGAATAAGCCTTTTATAGCTATATCTGTCCAAACATTGTTAAATGGAGAACTTTTGCAGGGCAAGACTGTCTCCCCTTCCTTCCATGGGAAATATGATGGAGTCTGTATCCATTATACTGTACCTGCTGCCTCAGATGTGGCAGTGAGTATTCAGTGAGGAGAACCAAAGTTTGTTTCTGCATTTCAGTTACCATTTCTACCATAATTTTTTTCCAGCAAGTTAAACCACACTGATGGCTGGGACTGCTCAGTAACATACACAAATTAACGCAAGGAGCAAAAGCCAGTAATCCACTGTGGTTGTGCTTATCACGCAAAAAGGAACAGCATAAACCAAGCCATGCTAATGGAAGCTAAAGCAAGTGTAAGCTCCTCTGTGACCAGGGAAAAATAGAACACAGCATCTCAATGACACTGATAAAAGTGCAGTTCTCTAAAATCTAATAACATACGGAGTTCTGTTTATTTCCTGGTTATGACTCCCTCTCCATACCAAAACAGAGAAATTAAAGTGGAAAATAGTTTTTAGAGAAGAGATATAAAGATGATAAAATCATTAAGCAGCTTCTATATGAATAGAGACTAAATACTCAAGTACTCTGCAAGCCCATTAAATACAAGTAAGAGAGGATCCCAAAGAAGACAAATCCCAAGTGAACAGAAAGGGGATAAGTGGAGACATAAAATTTCTAGTTACTTAGATAGTTGAAATCCATTATAATTAACTTGTTATTTCCTTTGTTGCTCATTTTAAGAAAGATTTAAGATCCTGAAAATAGCAAAAGCATGAATACCTGAACCCTCAGTAATGTGGAACTCTCTACAGTGCCTTTCCCCTGGCACTGAAGCATTCAAACTGTGCTGTCACTGTCATCCCTCAGAGATGCACTAATTACCATGGTGGGAATACACTTGTTCTTTGCATTTTCCCCCTACTCCATCAAGCAGAAAAAAGCTTGAGTGTCTAAATCAGCCCATGATGATAGCCCATGACAAAAGAAAACCAACCTAATTTCTATATTTTGCTTTTCCTTTTGAGCACAAAGAAGAAAGGAACTTTCTTTCATTTGCAGGAAATTATTTCAGGACAGCTCAGGAAATGGGGCAG
>NW_005054332.1:2927888-2948642 GCF_000277835.1 Geospiza fortis
GTTACAGAGCAATTAATAATTAATCATTCTACTCACTTTAGAAGAATGGAAATAGTTCTGGAAATAGTTGTTTTAAGATGACATTCTGCAGATGACACCAAGTTGTGTGTGGGTGTTGGTTCACTGGAGGGCAAGAAAGCTCTGCAGAAGGATCTGGGCAGACTGAATCAATGGGTCAAGGCCAATTGTGTGAGGCTTATGAGAAGTGGCTGAGGGGGCTGGGGCTGTTTGGCTGGGAGAAGAAGAGGCTGAAAGGAGACATAGCCCCCCTACAACTCCATGAAAGGAGGCTATAGTGAGGTGGGGGTCAATCTCTTCTCTCGACTAACAAGAAATCAGACAAGAGGAAATGGCCTCAAGTTGCACCAGGGGAGGTTTAGGTTGGATATTGGAAAAAAATCTTCACAGAAACAGTTGTAAAACACTGAAAGAGGCTGTATAGGGAAGTGGCTGAGTCACCATCACTGGAGATATATAAAAATCATGTAGACATGGCAGTTAGAACTGGGGTTTAGTGTTGGATGGACTTGGCAGTGCTGGTTTAACAGTTGAACTTGATGGCTTTAAATATCTGTTCCAACCTAAACAACTCTGATTCTATGATTCTAAGATTCAAAATATTAGTGATGTAGATGTCAGAAAGATTTGGAGTTGCTTCTCACTGTCATCTCATGCATTTTCACATGTGCTTGAATTAATTATAAAGTATATATCCTGTATATATATGCTTTACATTTTTTCCTATATTGACAATTAAATAGATATTGTTGACAGTTAAGTTTGATAGAGTCAGTCTTGAAATATGAGTTAATTCTTTTATAAAGTTAACATTTCATTTAATCAACTGCAGTGTAATACAGCATAAAATAACTTTGGTGAAAAATTTCTGTAACTTATTCAGCAACTTTCTAGAGGCTTGCAAATATTTAATCTTCTTAGAACTGATTTTCAGTGAGATAAATATGTTAAGTTTTGAACAATGCTATCTGGGAAACTGGTGAAGTTAAATGGGAATGTAGGAGATACTGCATATTGTAACATAGCGGGTATGCACATGGGATTTTCTTTGTTGTGCATATGTTAAGCATTATGAACAGATATTGTGGATAATAACAATAATTTTTTTAAAAGAAAATGCTAATTCTAATTATTTAATGTTATCTTAATTTTTTGGAGCTCTTTTGATGTAGTCCTGTGATGGAAAGGATTTTGTCTTTTCAATTAAGAAAAAGCAGTGCATTTCAGTTACTGAAGATAAGCCATCTTCAAAGAGTGTGATGCCTCTACAATATCATATTAAATGAAAGTAGACTTAAAAGTAGTGGCTGCTGTTAAATACAAGTTTAAGTACAGTGAAAATTAGATAGTGATAGTATCTCCCTTTTCTCCTTACAGGAGAACATTTTACTGCTTCCTTTATCCCACAGAAATAATTCCTCACAAAAATAAAATAAATTACACACTATCTAGTGTTTGCAAAAAATGTGCATATTTCTGTCAAACAATGTCTTTTATCAAGTTCTCATGGTTCATCATGATATTCATGCTGAAAGAAAAGTACCAGCATTGCTGAAGTACATTTTTCCTGATGATGGAATATTGTGACTACAAATACTGTAATAATTTAATAAATTTGGTACAATGTAAGGACTGTATTTGCTTCAAAATCTGGGATATTGTGGATAATTTGGGTTAGAATGTAACTTTTTGCATCAGATTGGTCTAATTTGTGGCATTGGCTGCTAAAACCAATGTTGCCGAGGTTTGCGTCAGAGCGGTGCCTGAAAGTTCCATTTCATGTGTAAACTACTGTGGTTGTGTACTAAGCCTGTTAATGAAGCTTTATTGCAGCTGTTTCACTCGCATTTCTGACTATTGTTTTGGTTTTCTTAAAGAGTGTTACCAGGGAAGTGAGTGAGCTACAGTGCAAAATGGATATGGCAATATCCCACAGGGATTGGATTACTGCAGGATATCGTGAAGAGAAAAAATGTTAGACTCAAGCACTGGAAGGTTTACACGTTTGGTTTTATAGTGAAGATACGGTTTTCTTACAGGCAATGCTGGGGATGTTAGACCACAATCTTCTCATTCTAGCCTTCATAAAACTGCCTCCATTAACTGCTTTTAGCTTTTTCTTCTTCAATCTTTGTCATCAAAACAAGTTGATAAAATAATATGTATTGCAGAAACAAACCAAACTGCAGCAGCAATATTAGAAATTTGCCTTTTCTTGCCCCAGTATTCTCCATTTCAGTACAGATACAAATAGTTTCCTCAGTTATGAAAAAAGTATTTTTTATAATTGAGGTCTCAGATTATAATTGTCAATTGCTTTAGCAAATTTGTCCATTTATAAATTGATTATGCAATAGATGTCATGAATACAACTTCATTCTTTAATATGAGTTTATCATATTTGAATTTTTTTAATTGTCCGAGATCATTAGGATTATAATCTGGTGTTGTGCTCCATTGGAAACTGACTGTAAAATCTGGCAATTGCTTTTCAAAGAGTGTTTTATTCCTCTACTTTAACTCCTATTGTTTTTAATTTGAGTTTTGCACAAGTAACCTATAGGACTTTTACTGATTGATTGTCTTGCTTTTGAGATGTAAAAGTTTTCTGATTCCTCTAGTCAGAAAAAGATCTTTATAATCATGCCAAAATGCAACATATGCTCATTCAGGAACTTTTATATTGCTTGGTTTTGACAGTTTTTTATGAGGGTCTGAGATAATCCATATGGTGCTAAGTATCCTGTATTTATTATCCTTCACAACATGCTACAAACCTCATATTTTCCCTAGGGCTTTTAGGCAGGTAAGATAGGCATATGATAGATAAAGTGGGTAGCAAATCCTGCAGATGCTTCTCTGGGGTTTTTTGGTTTTTTTTTTTTTTTATTCTTTTTATTTCACTTTTATTGTAGATTCCTATTTTTATTTTATCACAAAGGTGCAGAATTTTGACCTTCATTTTTTAGCATGACAGCATGTGGGTGAAGAAGTCACTCATCTGTTGTTTCATGTACCATGTAAATGTCATATACTTATTGAAAACATGCTTAATGGTCCATATCCTCAAGAAGCAGTATAAGTCAAAAGATATTATTACCAATTGCTGCTGTTTAGTTAGAGAGCTGTATTCAATATTTATGAAATGCAGTGAGAAATATATTCTTGATATAAAATAGCTTCAGGGTCTTTTAATTTTCTTCTCGTCTCTCAAGAAAGCTGTCAGTGGACTTGCATCAGCTGCAAGAAGTTTAAGTACTTGGATCCAGCAGGGTTTAGCCTGTTTTGTATTTGTTACCAATACAAAAGATTTAGGAAGTTGCTGGACCTCTAAACTGGCCATTGACAGGGTCCTCACAAACATACTTCTTAGCCACGATTGTGTTGGTCTTTTTTTTCAGTCCCTCCTAAACTGCCTAGTGTAAAACTAGGGGTGAATGAAATATATGTGCTGACTTATCTAATAATTTCTAATTTTTATATGGTCTGAAACTTCTCCCAGATCAGTGAAACTTACTTGGATAAAGTACAGGTTTTATACTTAGTTCAATTTATTTATGATGTATTAACACTGGTAATAAAATTACATTTGTATTTTCTTAAATTCACTGTATGTTAAATCCTTAGTAGGTTATATCTGCTACTTAATGTCCAATATACATTGCAGAGATGCCAAGTCACTGAAAACAAACAGGTTTGAGAATATAGTGTAGAAATGCAGGCATTTTCATTTAATATGGAATGAAAATAATTAAAACATTGGAAATATTGATACTGATGTCAAGAACTGGATTGGTAAAGTGGAAAATAGGAATAAGTTGATCATGAAGTGTGAAGAAAATTGAAAGGATTCTTTATTCATTTTGATTTGGGGATTTTGGACAAAGATAAAGGAATTTAACGTTTAATAGATATGGTAACTATCACACAGATGAACAGGAAAAATGAACAGTATCCCCAAAAAGGGTATTATTAAATCCTTGTGAAAGGAAAGAGATATTAATTTTGTAACAGCGTAGGTTGACTATTGGCACAAGTAACTCAAAAGGTGGACAACTAATTTCTGGGGGCTGAAGATTTGTTACACAATGACACTATTACTGCCTGCTAGCAGAGCATAACACTGCCACAGAAATGGTTATGCTGGATTGAAGCAACAGAATCAAAGGAGATTCTGATTTATGAAACTAAAGCCAAATAAGAATCAGAAAACACTAAACAGAGGAAAAATTCTGAAATCTTTCCAGTCAGAACATACGTGTTTTCCAGTTCATTCTGCTAATGTGCACAGTATATTTAGAGAGAGTTAATTTGATTTTAGTCCTTTCACAGATTAGTAGAGGAAGAACCAAGCCAATAATATTCCCTCCTGTGACTATTTTTTTTTTATTTTACTATATCTCATAAATAGTTCATAACTTAAATGTTCTTTAATGTATCTTTCTATTTGGGAGCTGGGGTTGTTCAGCTGGAAGAAAAGGAGGTTCAGGAGACACCATGTTGCTGTCTATAAATACCTGGAAGGAGGTTCTAGCCAAGTGGAGGTCAGTACCTTCTCACAGGAAACAAGATGAGACAAAATGGCCTCAAGTTGCACAAGGGGAAGTTTAGGTTGGATATTAGGAAAAATTTCTTCACAGTATTGGTTGTTAAGCATTGGAAAAGGCTGTCCAAAGAAGTGTGACCTTAACTGGAAGTATTTTTTTTAAATTTAGGGATTGCAGTTAGGGGCCTGGTTTAGTGATGAACTTTGCAATATTAGGTTAATGGTTTGACTGGTAACCTTAGAGGTCTTTTCCAACCTTAATTATTGTTTTAATCTGTGATAGTTCTCTCTTTTTAATGACTTAAAGCACTGTGGAAATAATGACTCTGTAGGTGCTAGAGAGCAATAACAGCATCTCACAAAAAAACACAGATAAGAAAACTGATCCATACAAAGGTTGATCCATACACAGCTTGAATAGTAGAATGCATTTATTATATCTGCTGCTGAACAATTATTAAGGAAAGAGACCATCCATGAATCTATATTTACCCAGTTTCCTCTGTGAATAAGCATAGATTTCTGTAGCTGAAGATCATTTTTGTGCACAAATACCTGAAATAAGTTTCAAGTACAGTGTATCACTGCAATCATATTCTATTAATCCTAGATCTTTTTAAAATACCAGTTAGGCTGAACTGTTTTTTTTAAGAGAACATCTTAAGCTTCAATAGTAGAACTACTGTACTGCAACAACACTAATGGTTCTACTGTTCTTTGAAGCGTCTTTATTGTGAAAAACAAAAGTATATTTTTATTTTTGATTCAGAATTTTTTTTAATATTAGAAATTGCCTTTCTTTGTCTATCTTTATCACAAAAAGCAAAGAAACAACTTGCCTCTCTTACTGACTGCTGCATATCACCAAGTGTCATATCTGTTAGAGATATTGTCTAAACAATTTATGTATTTGCTGGAGGCTTTTCCTCAGGACCTGTCTTTAGCTGGTTGTCTGTTTAAGAGTATTTAAATCCCTTTCTATCCCATGTGATCTATACAGTAGTTCGTAACTCTATTGTTCACATTATTAATTTCACAGAACATTCAAAATTTTCTTACCAGAATAATTCAAATTTCTGTTTTTAAAATAAGTAATAATATTATCAGCTGACTTTTTAAATATATTATAAATATTTTTCCCTTATAAAAAGTAACTGAATGTACCAGTATCCTATTTCTGAATGGATTTTGGTTTTAGGAAAGCAGACATAATATATATAATGCACACAATCTAGTATTTCCTTTTATACACTTAAATGCACTGAGAACTTTGATTTTGTAATAAAAAAAAAACAATTTTGTGATTTTAAGAACTCAGGTTTTCACATATGATATCAATGTATTTTATACAATATATGCATATTAATAAGGAGTAAATATACTACCTACCACAAAGGAAACTTAGTGGAGAAAAAAACCCATAGGTTTTAAAAAATATTTTATAAAACTTCTTTTTCTCACTATGGATGAAAGTATATTGTGATTTAAACATAGCAGCATAAAGTAAGATAAGCTACCATTTTTATCTAAGTTAAAATTTCTAAAATTTCTTGGGTTTAAATTTTCAGGCCAGAAGAGACCATTATTTGACCACGAAGAGACCACTAGTTTGACCACTTCTATATTTGAAATTATCAATATTTTGTTTGAAGTCTATGAAAAATGTAGACTTCATTTAAATCAAGCCCTACTATTAAATATTTTCCTAAGATACACTTTACTGTGGTCACCTCTTCCTAATCCCACAGCATTGCTGGGTGGTTTATGTATACAGATCATTCTGTCTGGCAAACGCCAGCCAGTATTTCAGTAAAAAGCTGAAAATAAAAGGTGGGTAAAAATTCCCTTCTGACCCTGCTAACCCGATGTCTCAGGTATTGAGGTAATGCTCAGGACTGAGCCAGCAGTGCAGACATATAAAAGGTGTAATTCACTCTCACCTCAAAGATATTTTTGTCTGCTATATGCCCTTTTGCCACTCTGTTATTTGAGACATGTCCAGAAAATGGAGAAATGAAAATAATTAGATGGCTCTGTAGTGGGAGAAAA
Organism: Geospiza fortis; assembly: GCF_000277835.1. Taxonomy (NCBI): domain Eukaryota; kingdom Metazoa; phylum Chordata; class Aves; order Passeriformes; family Thraupidae; genus Geospiza; species Geospiza fortis. Next base: position 2,934,502 of record NW_005054332.1, read on the forward strand.
ATGCTGATAGGCACTGCACGTTGCATCCAGAAACCTGAAGACATACTTTTTTTTTTAAAGTCATTGTACTGCAGCAGATATGAGGCAGCATGAATATTTGAAAGATGATGCAAGCAATCCTTTTCTCCTCTGAATAGAGCAGGATATGCAAAGAGCAGTACAGGCAGTGTAGCAGCCTTGTTTACTGAGACAGTGCCGTGTGAATTCTGTACACTGTAGCTCCTACGTAGCAAGAAGGAAGCTGGCTTTCTACTTTATCCCACATGAATCCCTTTCAGTCAGAGTTATCTGGAGGCAGGGAGACTGCACCTCTTCTGAAAGCAAATAAGCTTTTTTTTCCTCTGAAGGGCAGGATGGAGCTTGTAGAGAGTCTGCAGCAACAGTGCAGACAGAAAATCCTGAAAAAAAAGAAGACGAAGGAGAAACAAAAAAATGAGATTTTGTTTAGGACCAATTATATCTAGTAGAAAATTTATTTCAAGTTAGAGAGTAAATTTGCTTTCAAGGATTTTATTTAATCATACATTAAGCTACATTTTCATTATTAAAAAAATAATCTTTTAAGAATTTAGTTAGCTTATGTGCTGAATAAAGTCTATCCTTAAAGAGGGGGCTCATGACTTTTTGGATAAGTTACTCCAACAAAAGGGAAACAATTCAGAATGCCTGAATGTTAAAGGGACACTTTTGACCTCAAAAGTCTTGGTAGTTTTTTCCATGTTTAAACCACTTTATTCTTCTTCTTTCCTTGTTTGCCTGCTGACCCATGTTTCCAGGGCACATGTAGGGTCCTTTGCCTAAGGTGCCATTCAAACCACACCTGTAGCTATATAAGGTGCCAGTGAGACTATCCATATCTACTGCATATGGTGGAGCCCACAGCCCTCCACTAACTTCAGAGTTTCTTTAAAATGTTAGCTTGAAGTTTGTCTTCTTAAAATTATCAATTTAACTTTGTTTCAGAAACAATTTATGACAGCTATCAATCATGGGGTTATAGTGCTGCTGCTACAGGATGATATTCCTTTTGAACCGGTTAGGAAAGATCTTGGTCCTGCATTGCCAGACATGGCAGAATACCTTTTGCTATTCTAAAGTCACTACAGCAATTACTTTATTCATTCAGCAAGAGCTAAGATTCCACAGAGAAAGGAATAGTGGAAATGGATAAAACCTAGAAATTATTTCAGAGAAACTGGGCATTAATATTTTTTGTATCTTGCATTTAGTTTCCATAAATTAAGAATAGTGAAAGTAGACTTTCTGCTTACATATCTGTCTGAGTACAGGAAAAAAACCCTACCTTGCACTGATCAAGTCTTCTACTAAAAAAATGTTTAAAACTTATGGGACTTTTTTTCAACTGAGTAATTTTATTTTATTTTGCATCAATGCAATGTTAAAAAAAATCTTAATTGAAATCAAAACTCATTATGAAATGGAAATTTAAGATGTTGCACATATTTTTTAGTTTTCCAGGCTGGCTATTTTTCACAAACTTCTTATGAATCAACAGAGAATAAGCAACTGCCTTTTCCTTGTAATATCATTGAATGCAATGGACTTAATTATACTAAATTGATCCTAATAACAGTTAATAGTGATTTCATACCACCAATTAGTTTGATACAAGCTGTTGTTTTACAGCCTCTTGAAAATAAAAGCTTATTTAGTCATGCTACATCTTGTGTATAAATCACATTCTACATATTCTCAGAACTCTACCTTAAAGCACACATTCATTAAAATTTAGAATCACGCGAGTGACAATTCTGTCGTGTATTGTGAAATTTTCTTCCTCAGGTTGTTTAATTTAAAAAAATGCTAGAAATGTTTCTGTCATAGCTACTTTCTTTTGCTTTGGATCTCAAAAGAGATCATTAGTGTCACTTATAAGAATTACAGTTTTCTGCATTATCTTCTGGAGCAGCTTATTGCAGGGGCAGAAACATAAAACCAGTAAAATAGGACTCTAATAACAGGCCAGTAGCAATACATCAGGCTTTGTTCTGTATTATTTTCTATGGAACATCAGAAGGTACTTATGGATACTAAAAGTGGGTTCAGTGTTCTGTGGCTGCTTTGGCCACGTGTCGTAGGCATAGAACTTGTATTAAGGAGAGCACAGATACGGTATAGAGATCAGAAATAACATTGGCCAGCAGAGTTGATATAAATATCAATTCTCACAATGTAACTATTTGTTTTATTGTAAACAGTCTGTAAGATTCACTTAAAATTACAGTGTTCCAAGTCTAAATCCAACTCTAAACTTCCTGCTCTCTGAATACTTAAATACAGTGCTCTCATTTGAGCCAAGATTTTCCCTAAGTGATACATCTGCCTCAACTTTACGTAAGTGCATAGTTTTCTAAGTTTAATTTCTAAGTAGTATCTATGGTTGGTATGATGTGAGCAGAAAGAAACCAGAAGCAGGAAACTGAAAAGACAGAAAGGGCCAGAGGCATAGATAGTTGTTTTTTTCTTTAGCTATAGCTAAAGTAGTAAATTACACTAAAATCTGGAGGCTGGTCTTTGAACTGAGACCAACTAGCAGGTCTGAGGTCATGTCTATAAAAATTTTTATGGTAAAATAGTTTGGTCAGGTGAGTTTGAAATGATTCCTGAATTGCACTAACCAGTGAATTTTGTAAGTTTCAGAATTGAAGATTATGTGTAACTTCCATAGTAACTGTAACAGAAACAGTGATGACTTTGTAAAAATATGGATGATTCCATGTCAGGATTTGAACTCAAGTTGTGGACTTTAGCGTAGTAGTGTAAGTGTAATTTCTGTGAAAAGAAAAGGGGGTACTATATTTATTTATTTATTAGAATATGAAACAAAGTTAATTTCCTTCCTTTGTTGTATTATTAGAGAAATTTGCATCATTAGTTTCATTGTTCTTATTTATTTAGTTAAATCACAGTTAAATGTAAGACTGGACCAATAACTCAGCTTCAGGCTCAGGAAATGTGCTATCAGAGAAATGAGAATAAATAGATGTTGACTAATGGGTGTGACAGTGGTCACAAGGGTTCTTGATTGAGGAAAGAGACGAGAATGTTGACTCCATGTTCAGAAGGCTTGATTTATTATTTTATGATATATATATATTACATTATAACTACACTAAAAAGAAAAAGAGGAAAAGGTTTCATCTCAGAAAGCTAGCTAAGCTAAGAATAGAATAGAAAGAATGATAACAAAAGCAGCTGGCTCTGACCGAGAGAGAGAGCCAGCTCTGCCGTGACTGGTCAATGAATCAAAACATCCACACGAGACCAACCACAGATCCACCTGTTGCATTCCACAGCAGCAGACAATCGCTGTTTACATCTTGTCTCTGAGGCCTCAGCTCCTCAGAAGGGAAAAAATCCTAACAAAGGATTTTTAGTGAAAAGGATGTCTGCGACAAATGGGTTTATCTACAACATGGAAATGTGTGTTACCTGGTGTCTCAGTAGGGCAAAGTCAGTACAACAGATGAGAGCATTGTAAAATTATGCATTTTACTGCAGAGTGAAAATGTAATGACTGTGAGTGAACTGATATATATTCTATCTAGATAAATCTACTGCAGGTAATAAGAGATTCTGCCCTATTCTGTAACTGTTATTAGTATGGAATTTCTGGGGTTTTCTCTGCTGAAGGAAGGTGTCTTAGGTTTGTAGAATTGTACAGTATTTTGGGCTAAAAAGGGCTTCAGGAAGTCTTTAGCCCAACCTCCTGCTCAAAGCAGGGCCAGCCAAGGTCAGAACAGGTTGCTCAGTGCTTTATTCATTCAGACCTTGTAAACCTCCAACAATGAAACCTGCAAAACTTTCGGAGTAGAGCGGTCCAGTTGATCAATCCCTAAAGTTGCCTCAAACACCTTTGAAAAGCTGTAAAGATTTCAAAACCAGTGCTAGGTAAAAATTGATGCAACCTTTTAAGTGTGACTTAAGAAAAAGTTTCTCTTGATTGTAGTGACAGTAGGTTTATTGTTTTGTCAAAATTTTACAAAAATAATTATTCTACTGCAAGGAACAGTTTGTGTATGAAACCAGGAAATGTAAACCTCCACTATTGAGTGAAAAACAAGTTGTCTTTTTTTAAGCTAATAAATCTATAAATAATAACTAAGTATAATTAAAGTGAAATATGTTCTCAGCTTCATTTAAAAAAATTGTCTTCAATACAATTGGGGAATTAGGGGTTGTTTTATGATATGTTATAATAAAACTTCTTTACTTCTGGTGGTTCACAGCTCATGTTTGGTATAGGTGCTTTAAATATCTTGTTGCTTTTGTATAATAGACAGAATGCTAATATTACAACCTAAACAATTCAATGTTATTAGTGAATTATTTATTGCTGTTTAGCATGGCCACATTCAAGTGAAATTTTTAGAGACAGGTGAAAGTTTCAATCTTGTTTCTAGAACAAAAGATTTTCCTTTTCTATCAGAAAAAAGGTAAAAGAATTTTTATTCCCAGCAAGGCTGCATAGCATGACTGACAAAATACTTTTTCCGAACATCCCCCTTTCCCTCCTCCTTTTCTACCATTAGTTTTTGTTATTTTTTTTTATGATAATCCTAAAAATGTCTTTTAATCATCACTGAAAATGTTAGAAGGTAAAGACATTATGTAAAAGGACTTGGATTTCATACAGACATTGCCATGTTTAGGGACTGTTATATCAATAGTTATCAAATTATTGTCTGACCTTTCCATCGTTCCAACCTGCGAGGCATTGAGCAGTGGGTTTAGTACTGTTTAGACAGAATTCATCTTCAGGTTATAATTAATAGGCCAGTATTTAATCACCACATTTGTGTGATTCCAAATGAGGAAACTGTGAACTATTACTGCTGGCTTGGACTGAGGCACAATTACTGGTAGCTTACCCAGCAAAAGTGCTTGAGAGTTGCTGTATGCATTTCCACATTTATAATTATGCAAAAAGCCCTCTCGTCTTACTTGACCTTTAAAGCACCCAATGTGCTGATTGTCGAAAAAGTATTTTAAAAGCCTGATGGAAATTTCATAGAGTGCATATGTGACCCAGTGATTGTATCATCAGCAAATGCTAAACAATGGTTTAAAGTCATTATTCTAATTTGGCCAGACCCTGCTAGATTCAATCAAACACAATCAGAGGTGCATGGCTGACATTCTAACAAGCTTAGGGCAAAGGCAGCTCTGCTTTGAATTGCATTAACTTGTTTTCTGAAACCAAATACTGGGAATTATTTTCAAAATATTCTTTTAATATATGCACACAAAAATACTTTCACATATCAATCATATAAGCTATTAAGGCCAAGCTAAATAATATGTCTAAAGCTAATGTGGGAAGAACAACATCAATTATGGTGTTTGTGTGATAGAAGTACATACATGGTCATGTAACTAGTTACACTGTTAATATCTGAAAACATGTAGAAGAAATAGTTATTTCTATAATATAATATTTCTATAACATAATATAAATTAAGAGAAAAACAAAAGTTGTTTGAGCAGCTGTACTTCACTTAGCACATCAGTCAAAAGGTTAAAAGGAAAAGCCTGGCAGTTCCTCCCTGAATCTCTTCCACTCCATCTTAAAAATTGCACTGCATTAAAACAAGTCTGGCTTTAAATATTTCTGAAATATTGCTATATTTTTATTATGTTTTTATTCATGATTACAGTATCATTTTATCAGGAAAAGAAGTAATTTTAGATATTTACAAATTCTTTTTTTTTGTTTGTTTGAAATCTCACTGCCACTCTTTTCTGTAGAATGATATATCCAAGATGTCATACTGGGTTCAAACAGCAGCAAAAATTTCTTGACCATTGCAAATAGAGCTACAGAGAATGATTGTGGCAGTTACATTATCAGCAAACTCCCTTTGTAAGTCATTAATGAAAATGGTGTGTTACAGAACCTTGTATGTGTTCTTAGACATACAGCCATCGTATAATATCCAAAAACATGGTAGGAAAAACATTTCTTTCCTTGGTTCTAGATACATTTGGGTCCTTTTTTGCATTCATGTTAGCTATTATCAAGTTCAAAAAAATTTGAGGGGAGAACAAAAAATCCCCTGAATCAATCCATTAAGACACTAGTTTTCAGTCCACAGAATCAAAACCCCAATTTATCTTTTTCATTCTTGATTTTAGCAACAAACCAAAATTTTTTATTCTTCACCTGAAGTTATTTGCCCTAGGATGGAGAGGCCATGTTACATACACAAATATTTATAGGCCTTTCTGTAATTATGTATCACCATGTTTGCATATTGTTCTGAAAGTATCTCAGAACAGAATTACATGGAAAACATAGAGAACTGTTTGCAAATGTTACTAATGTTAGCTCCCCACGATGTCTGCTAAAACACATAGACAACTTTATGAAATTACATGTGAGAATCCATATATTACCATATGACAGAATATAATTAAGAAAGCTTTTATTGCTCTTTTTTGTAAGAAATTTCAAATTTTGTTTTGCATTGTCAGAAATAAACTGAATTCATACAATACCTACTGCATCCTACCCAAATTGCTTTTATAGAGCTGTGAGTTGTTGGTTTGTGATTTTGGTGGGGTTTTTTGTTTGGTTTTTTTAGGGGCTTTTTGTATGTGCTATTTTCACATAGATTTTTTTGTGGCACCCATATTACAAAGACGCTTGGATACCTTTAAATATAGAGCTGATAGAACTCTGATTTGTTTCATGTACAGAGAGAAGGATAGGCTAAAAGAAATTCCCCCATGAGAGACTGGTTTAGTTCTGATATTTCCTTATTGTGCTTTCTTACATGAAGATAAAATTATTGCTGCCAGCTGGTTAGTGGAATGCAAATGACCTTTACATCATTTAAAAGAATTGAAAGAAACCAAATTGTTTGCTTGGTACCTTCTGTTTGTTGTTGCCAATTTATGCATGTTGTTATTGGCAACATTTTTAAGAGGGTATGTGAGTGAGGGAGGGAAATGGGAATGTATATATTTTAATTTCAGGGCCTAATATTACTGATTTCAGCTTTAGGAATGATGCTTTTGAAGATAAGTAATACAGATTATTATAGTACCTCTGCACTTTCTAAAATGCAGCTTGTTTTAAATTGCTTTTGTGATTTGTGTGTGTGTGATGAGAAAGAGGGCTATTTAAAATATTTCAGTTCAATTGCTGTATTTTTTGCAAATTAAGAAGTCTTCTTGTTATTATTCAAAATTTTCTAACTCTTTTATTCAGTCATTTATGTGCTTTGGCTTTTTTTAGCAATTAAACTGCCCAGATTTACAATATGGCTTTATTTTAATAGAATTTCAAACCCCAAAGACAAGTCAACTTACAGCTTGTTAAGCAGCTTCTTTTACATTTATAGTTCTATAATACAAAACATCTATTTATTTGATTTTCTTTTCTTGTTGGTTTAGTAACAACCTAATTAATTTGTCAGATAGTAATATTAAACAATATATGGTGGTAAAATGTGCCTATTTCTGAATTTGTGCAGGCAAGGCATGGTACCATGTGAAGCAGAAATGTCAATCCTGAAGTTATCTTCAAATACAAGTATAACTAGAAATTTCTGGTCCAGTTCTTATTGGCTTGAAACAGGATCCATATTTGTTGGTGGTTTGCCTCATCCTTATGCAGCAAAGCAGGTATTTATTATTATTTATTTTTATTTAAAATTTGTATTATTATGTTGAATATGATATAACTGAAGAGATTTAAACCATGCAAAAAATAAAAATTACAACTTTTTCAGAGTTACATATAAGGGACGAATATGGTCCCTTGTAGAGTATTGCCCATGTGTGGGACTTTGGTGAGTGTTTGTCTTGAGTAAGCAGAGTGGAGGAACACATATGATCAAATTTAAAGGAGGCACCTGTTATATGAGGTGCTAGTTCTATGAGGATGTGGAAAGTGTAACTGCAATGGTTTCCAAACCCCAGAGGAGTCTCTGCATCCTGTGCTGGCTCAGACAGGTGTATGTAAAAGTGGACCAGGCAAGAGAAAGCTAACCTATGAAATTGCATTAATGAATGAGAGATAGCACAGGAGCTTGAATTCGTGGGGGTCTGTATACAGCTCAGGTAACCATGTATGCAGAGATAAGCAGTAATGTGCAGTGGGGCTTGTAGAGAGTTAGGGAAGAAGAATACCCACAGAGTCATGCAGAGAGTTGGAGACAAGCAGATCATTACTCAGTTGTTCTTACGGAGGATTTTGGGGTAGAGTAGTCACAATAACAGATACACATCACTTAAGTGATTTCCAATATTTTTTCTTTCAAAGGATGAGTGTAGTTAGCAATTTCTATTCCAGTTTATGACACTCAAACTGCTTCTAACTCATGCTAACACAGATCAAAGCCCTAGGCCCTCTAATTCATTTGAGACTGGCGCCACACACCCAGGGCACACTTAGGCCAGCTTCCAGCATCATGGCCCCTGTGCAACACAGCTCCCAGTGCAGCTGGTTCAGCCTTCTACATCTTGTCAGGTTTGTCTAAGTATGGAATGTACCTCAGCATCTAAGGGGCTATTGTTAGAGCTCTGTACAAATTGTTTAATTAAATTTTTGACTTAAGGTGTTGGTGACCTCACTAGTTACATAGCTCCAAGTTGGTCTCTGACTGTGGCTTATCCAAAGCCAACCCATGCTGCTACCTGGACTATTTAACTCTCTTGTCTCATTCTCAAATGTGCTTCCAGAATGTAAAAATGTTCATCCTTGCATAATAAAGAGTATCTTCGAGTGTTTGTGTTTTCCATGTTGTGAAATAAATTAAACTGTTAGCACTGAGATGGTGCACTGCAAGTCTCATTTATCCAAACAGGGATCTTTGGATTGGTGTCACCCCATAACTGGAGCAAAGTTAGAATGCAGGGGTTTTGTTTCTCCAGTGCACTGTAAAAACTGGGCACATGTAGTCCAGTTTTCATTTTTTAAGCCATACTTTAGGGTAGGCATCACCCTGTGCAATTGATTTAACCTTTTTATTTCTGTTCCATTCTTCAGTAAGTGAAGGTCATCTTATCATGAGGCAAAGAGAGTCGTTTCAAGCACCAGCATGTTTTTGATACTACTACTGTAGTCTAGCATTTCTAGATTGCTTTCACCTTATAATAAATTGCATAGTAATCGATGATGTGACAAGACTGTTGAAATCCAACTTAAAAGTTCCTGTGAATAAGTGCTTTTTAGGTTGTAAAGTATTTCACAAAAAGTGTACTTCTAAGTAGCTCATACTAACATTAAAAGAAGACATCAAGTGGTATTCATAGTTATACAACTTTTCCCTTAATTCAAATGGTCATACACAAACTATACCTTCATCTGGAATATTTTATCCTCAGTTGTATATACAATTTTATTTATTACAAAAATGTATCCATACCAATGAGATGTATAAAAATTATATTTTCAATGTTTAAATTACCTTTCTTCTAGAAGCTAAGAAATTTTTGGAGGATACCTCAAAGAATTTATAGCAAAGGCTTAGAAAAGTTCAATACATTAGTGTATTTTGGAGCAGGTAAACCGGCAATTTGTTTGAGGGATATAGTAATAATGTGTATATGAGAATGAATTTTGAGAAGAAAAATAGCTCTTTACTAGCTAAAGTCCTGATAAAATCCAGAAAAATAAATTTACATTAGGGAAGTTCAAATAGAAATTAAACACAATGGTTTAAATTGCTAAAAATTTTGCCTGCATATGTTGGATTGTCATATCAGCATGAGCTTTCCTTCTTTGAGAATGTTGCAGTTCAATTCTATTCTTAGTGCAGGATTAATAGGTGAGATGTTGTGGTTCATGATTGTTATCTAAATTAGGTAATAGATGTGGGACATGTAAAAGTGCTCAAGCTGGTGATACTTAACCTCTATTAGTACTTGGAAAGCACATGTTCCTATGACTTCCCCAAAAAGGCAAAAATATATCCTCTGCTCTCAGTTGCTTCTCTAGTTTTCCACTGAGCTTTCTTGCAGCTCTCTTTCTGTTTGAGGTTACCTCAGCCTTTATTTCACTTAATTTTCTTTGTATATTTGTGATTTTTGTATTTACTTTGATCTTAGTATCTCATTTTTCTTATTTTTTATGTTTTTCTAGCTTCAGGGAAGTTCAATTTTCCTTGGCTTCCCTGTCAAAGTCTGTAGGGTCCAAGACAAATATAGTCTATAAAGGCTAGGTTTTTTCCCTTTTGTCAGGAAATGGAGAACTGCCTGTCCAAGTACTCTTTATGTGGGCTGTTCAACCCCAGCAGTAGGAAACCACTCCAGAAAGTTTCTTTTCCATCACTTTAGACCCAGGCAGTCAGGCTTCTATTGTAAAATGTTCCTCATCCTTGAAACAGTGTAGGTCTGTTTCTGACCTTCATGCTGCAGTTTGCTTCAACGGAGGTTTCTGCTCCAGCTGAGACTCAGCTTTTTCTGACAAGTGCTCTGATCACTCTTGGAGTCAAGTTTGATAATGACCCTTGTGATATCTGCAGTATTCACCTAATAATACATTGTCTTGTTTTAGCTCCTTCTCTCATAGGACTAGTTCACTCTGCTGTTCGCTCTGGCTGTCCTACCTTCCATTATTGTGGAAGTTGCAGAGAACAGTGACTTCAGACCCGACTTCTTCAGTTTCTGACTAACAGGAGCTTTTAGCTGTCAGTACCAGAAACTGTTGACATGGGAGTCATGTATTACTGGAATTGGCCCCTGTTAAATGATTCATTTCTAGGATAGATTCCTCTGCCTTTCATTTTGATTGAAGTTTGAGATTACCTATAAAGCCCTCGGGGTAAAATATTGTCTCCTCTGATGATTTCCTATACATTTTCCTAATCAGCTCTGAAATGTCCATGCATTCTTTCCACATATTTTTTCTTGTTTTCTGTATGCTTATTATTTGGTATTCCTTAGAGTCAGAGTGCACTTAGCACTCTGTAAGGCAAGGTACAACAATTCTACTGATTTCTCTCATTTCTGCCACAGTCTCTTCAGGAGATCAGAGCCTTACCCTCAAGCAGTGATGCATTTAAAAGAACATCTGGGAAACCAATGTCATAATATTCAGTAGATTTCTTCAGTGTTCAGAAGATCTCAGACCTCCCAGATCTCAGTCCTAGTGCCTGTGATTGATGGTGAGAAACACTAGAGCAGGATAAAGTTATGGACTACTTAACTAAACCAGACATAAAGTACCACAAATTCAGAGAGACACTTATAAGCATGCACCCCTGGCTGATGTTATCACTAGGCCACTTTCCATTCCCACTGAAAGCCTAGAGCAATCAGAGGAAGCCCCTGATGACAGTGGAAAAAGACAAATGTGATGTTATGTTCATCTTAAAAATGGAAGATGGGTAACCATGAGCCAGTGAGGTCAATGGTACCACTATGTTCCTGGTACTAATACAGAAACAAATGAAGGACAAGCACGTCCTTGGGAACCACCAGCACGGATTTACTAAAGGAAGACTCTGCCTGACCAGTATTGCTTACATTCCCTGTTGAGAAAACTGGCTCTCTGGGCAAGGGGAGGGCAGTGGACAATCTTTACTTCATGTCCCAGACTGCTTCACTCCCAACTCTGTCTCCTACCTCTAAGTGGCACAGGAGGATGGAAAATGGGGGTTATAGTCACACCATAACAGTTTGTCTCTGCCGCTTCTTCCTCCTACACATCTACAGTTCTCTTAGCTATCCAGAGGCCAAAGGTGGAAAAAGTATTTGGCTTGGTATGAAGTCTGGAGGATTTGAAGATGTAGGTAGAAATCAAGGTAACAGATATATGCACTGAAACACCTTGAATGAATTCATCCAAGTTCGAGTACTGCAATCTGTTTCATGCACAGCAAGAAATTGGTTTTATGACTGTAAACTGTCCTTTGCAAAATTTAGTGGAGTTATCTGACAGTCTAAGAAGCCATTGATAAGCAGTCAGAAGGAAAGCTAAACTCTAAATAGCTGGCTTGCAGACATCTTGTCCTGTTGCCTCACTACAGTGAATAAAATCCTCTTCAGTTCTGTGCCAGCTTAGCTTATTATTTATTTTTGTATTCTGTCCTATTTCTTTGATAAAGAATATGATGGGAATAGCTCAGACTTGCCACAGGTAAATGGCAAAATAATTTGAACAGTTAAATAGCATCATCTTTTTAAAGCATTGAGGTTTTAAACCTATTTATGATCACTGTTTTTTAAGACATAAAAATCCAAAGGAAGGAAGAGAAACCAAATTACACACAGAAAAAACCCTTTCTGATAAGAAATTGAGAAGAGGTATTGTTTCTGAAATCGCAAGACATGTTTCAGAATAATTATTTTCATGCTAGTTTTAGTATTGTTAATTGTTTACAATAGCTTTTTCTCTGCAGAGAAGATGGGTACACTCAAAGGGAAATTGAATATTGTTTTCAAATATCTACAGCAGTAGCAGTTGATTGCAGTAATACTGTTATTTCTGCTGCTATAATTATTCCAGTAATTTATATTTCTAGACTTAATAGTATTTTAGTATTGAGAATGTGAAATGTCATTATATCTTCATACTCCTTTTCAACTCAAGCCATTCTCTATAATTAAACCTTGCAAGTGTTAAAACAGGGAAGTTTTAGAAGGAAAGGAAGCTTCTGTACCAGGAGAGCAATCTTCTAAATAAAAATAAGTGATTAAGGGGAAGGTGTGCAAATACATATGTGGGCATCAATATGTTACCAATGGGGAAATGGCAACAGATAATTAAGTGATATGCTCAGGATCATAGATCACAGTATGTTAACGTTGAAAGTGAGGTGGAAATCATTATATACCTAAAGACTTAGACACAGTAGTCTAACAGGCTTGTACTTCAAATACAAATGTGTAATACACTATGCATATGTAAGAACACATATTGTTTTTCTGTGAAAAAGAGATAATGTCATATCACAATCATATGTACTGCCCAGTTTTAAGATATTCTCAGGTATATACATATGTAGATAAAAATGTTTTAAACATTTTAATAACCAACTGCTAAAGCATGCAAAGTTACTTTCTTTCTCTTTTAATAATTCACCTACAGAATTCAGTGGCATTGATGAAGAAATGGACAATGTGAAACAGGTGTTACAAAATACAGAATTAGACCCTTAATTTAGAATGATCCAAAAGCAATTTGCTGTATGCTACAGCTGCTGTGCGTCCATAGACTAACACAACAGTAACCCCTCTGTAACTGTCTAGTTAGAAACAGTTTATGATCCATTTCCCGTGCCAGAGCATTGCAAAGCAGTGGGAGAATTTAGTGCAATCTGTGCACAGTGCTTTAGATTTGATTATCTGGCATTCACTTTATCTGATAAATCTTGGGCTCTGACAGCAGCTTTCACGCTGTAATTTATAATAATATAATATGTACATGATTCTTTAGCATCCTGCTACAGTAATCGTTGGATGTGAGCAAATTACAGTGGTCCTGACCCAATTAATGCTCCCTGGGCTGCAGTGTTCAGCCTAAGATTCTGAGGAAGCCAACAAAGGGAAGAACATCCAATCTGTCACAGGATTGCAAGGCATGCTAGACTTTTCCATGGCTGCAACTGTTTGCTATAGTGGTGTAAGCAAGAATGGGGAGTTTGAAATCTTAGAGGAGCAGTTCTTGAATGTCCATACATTTCCTGTTGTTCCACAGCATATCTGAAATTTCCATATTTAACTATTAAAAATATTATGTTAAATAATTTTTAGGCAGAGTGGTTATAGATTTTTTGGTTTTGTTTTTTTTTTTTATTAGATCATAAGTCTGCCTAGGATTTTTCCAAATAATATTTCATCTTTTATATAATTTAAAGAATTATCTGATCCATCGGTTTAGGATCTAGCTCATGATAGACTAAGAGAAAACCAGTTGCCAAGCATTAGTCTTCCTTCTAGATATAGTGAAATATAGGTGTTCAGTTTGTAGTAGCTATGCAGTAGAGTTTAAGATTCTGCTGTGGTACAGAAAATGAAAATTAACATTGTTGACTCTTTTATCCAGAATCTCATTGTGGTTTTAGAGCTACATTTCTGAAATTGTGAGTTGTTCCTGTTTGCATCAATTCCAGAATCTTTATTTTTCAAAAAATGGGATGAAATTTTTTGTCCTTATATTTATGCCTCTG
>NW_005054332.1:2948653-2966058 GCF_000277835.1 Geospiza fortis
TCCCTACACATATTATACATCTTCTAAGTCTGCTCTGTTGTCAGGTTTGTGATTTACAATATTCAGAAAGGCTCTTTCAGGGTGTTTGTTGATTTGAAATGCATTTTGCATCCTGAGGAGAATCTGCCTTCTTTTTGAATCTTGGCACGACAGCCTTAGATCCTGACATGTATTTACTTTCTAATGTCCTACTTAGGATATGCTTTGACTCTGTCTTTGCATCACCTGAATGCTTATCTTAATTAAAAGCACTACTTACTGTTACTCAAGATATTGTAAATATTTATGCACTTTTATATACTAAATAAATATTTGTCACATCATCAAAAATACTTCTACATATCAATGTTTCATTGGCTACTATCACATATTCTGATATTTGTTCTTCTTTAGATTGATAAGTCATGGTAAGGCTCTGTTCTTATATAATTAAGCATTACTCTGAAGTCAGGGTTCCTATCTCTTGACTGGAGAGCTATTTTGCCTGTGCTGAATAGTTTGTTTTGATCAGAACGTTTTCTTACATAGTCAGATAATTTGTGATTATGTTTAACCGCATAAGACTCAGTGGGCAATATTTGTTGCATCTAACCAGTGTGAAAACTCAACTGGTATTGGTAATTTTTGTCTTTTATTTAGTTTGTTTACCACCCACCTAAGAAACACTCTTCCCACAATTACTAATTTTCTTAAAGAACTTTTTCTTGGGAACAATGTCAAAACATCTTTGGAAATTAAGTTGGCTAAGTTTTTGGGTGACCCTCTTATGTAGGACCGTTGACGTGTTCAAGGCATATTAATAATTGGGGAAACATAACTTCCTTAAACAAAATTTTAGATTCTTTTTGTGATATTATCCTATGTTTTTCCTACTTACATTCTTCAATACAACACTCAGGAATTTTCTTCTGAATATAGATTTCCTGGGTTTTAGTTTGCGTCAATCAATTTGGCCTTTCATATTCCCTTTTGAAATGCCAGTGTCATATTTGCCACTTTTCTCTATATTGTTACCAAACATAATTTAATTAAAAAGTTATATAACATTTTTGCACAATTCCAGGCTTCCTAGCTTTCACATATTAGAAAGTTTTGATGAACATAGAACAACTTCCCCAGGAAGATGATAGAGTCTCTGTCCCTGGAGATTTTCAATATGTGATTGGACAGGGTGTTAGATAATCTTATCTAAACTCCCTTTTACATGTAAGGTTGAACCAGATGATCTTGTGAGATTCCTTCCAGCCCAGGATTTTTTATGGTTTTAAAATACTTAAATACTTTTTTCAGCCAAAATTAAAATATAACCCAGAACATTTCAATATATGCATAATAGTAGATTTAATTTACCAGATATTACCCTTTTAAACCTTTACCCATATTTTGGCTGGAAAAGTGTTGACTAATAGTCTTCTTTACTCTGGCACTTTGACAATCAATCTCTCTTTTTGCTTTATTTTTTTTTAAGTCATGCTTGATTTTTTTCTACTTGATCATATGCAGTTACTGAACTCGATAGAAGAGTTCTTCTGTAACCTGCAAGCATTTTACCCATTGAGCTTTCTATTTTTTTATGTCCTTAATAACCTTGTCCTGATGTAGTTAAACCTTCTGGTAGCTTTTTCAGTGTGATTTCCTCCCAGGAGAACATAGAGGTTGAGTTATATTATAGTCAGGGGTTTTTTTAATGTTTTGGGGTTTTTTTTTAGTTATTATATTTTGAAATATTGAAACATATTATTTGCCTAGAGTTATATCTCTCATAGTTTCTCTAATGGCTCCAAGAAGCCATTATTTACAGCATCTAAAAATGTAGTCCCTTCAGCATATTTTGTCATGATTTCTTACCAGACTGCTTGAAGTAATTAAACTCTGTTATTACTGTCTTTTCTGCCTTACCCCTTCTAACCTGCTATAGAATTTAACAAATACTATCATCACCTTGGCGATATATAATATAGCTCTAATATAATATTTTTCATTTTGCCTGAAATTTTAGTGAAAAATTATTTGTGCCAGTTTGTATATATTTGTTTGACAACTTTTATTATATTGCCTTTTTCTGGTGCAGCCTACACCTTCCTTGATTTTTACTCTTGCATCATAACATGCCAGTGTTTATATTTCTACCATCAAAATTCTTATCATATTCTTACTGTTTTACTGCTTTTTCTCCTTTTTTAGAACCCAGGTATTTTTCCATAGGCAGTTACTTTTCTTTTGAAAATAAATACTGGTTTAGTGATTTGGCAGAGAGAGAGATGTTTTTACACAAATGTTCTTATTACAATTTCTGTAACATATTTAGTTCTGTCATCTATATTTTGAATGTGAATTTTTTTATTTTTTAAAAAGGTTTTTGCAGGTAAAGAGAAAAATGTCATGGAATCACATTGGCAAATCGGTTTTATTCTAATTTCAATGTACTGTAATTATGTCTTCTATATAATGGTAATAGACAGTCTTGCCTAATCCATTAATTGAAAAATAGATAGATATGAGACTTCAGATATTTTGCTGAAAGTATCCAATGCTGCCCTGTAGGATTCTTTGTTACTGGTGTGCCAGTAGCCTTTACCATCTAGAAATGTGTTCTTGTTAGGTCTTCAAGGCTAAACAATACAGAGAAGTGACACCATCAAGGGAAAGCTAAAACATTCTTGTAGTAGAGGATTGCTGGCTTGTGTTATTCAAGTCCATCTGTGTGGAAAAGGCTGCAGACAATGATTTTGCACACTGCAGCATTTGAGATATTAACTTATAGGAAAGAGGCATGCACAGGGAGCACTGTAGTGAAGAGTGACACATTTTATTTGTTTTTTTCTAATTAGGTTATTCAGTATGCTTATAGTCCTTTTATGGATTTGTTAATTATTTTTATTATATCTGGGTGTGTTCATGTAAGTGTTTTGGATAATTCATTACTAATTTATCTACTTGAAACAAGTTTGAATTCTTGCTGAAGATCATTATTAGTACTGTGTGATTCTTAAATGAGAACAGCTTTACAGATCACAGAAATCTTGAATTTTGCTAGTTATTGTAAAATCTAAAACTGGACTATTAATCTAAATATACAATAAATATTTTTAGTATGTCTAATATATTCCAAATTTATAATATTAAAAATATAGAATGGGTGACATAAAAGTAAGTATAAAGATTTTCAGTACTATTTTCTGAATGCTTCTTGATAAGTCTATATTGAAAAGTTATGTTAATTTCAGTGATTTTATTAGTTATAGGTTGCATTTCATATTTTATTAGGAAGATATTAAGATAAGTATTTTTGAAGTTTATAATATCAGACTTATTGATTGTAAAAATATATATTTCTCCAGCTGTATGCTGTGATATTTTTACTGCTTCTATTTTAAATTTCACTAGAGTTGGTTTAGCAAAGTTATAATTTCACTTATGCAATATACACATGTATGTACATATGCATGCATTTAATATTATATTATTATATAATGCCAATACTGGTATTATATTAAAAAAATGTGTAGTAAACTTCTCAGTAAAGTCTCCTAACACCATAAAAAACAAATTCAAATGAGAAAGCAAGAAATATCCTTCACTGTGTTCAGTCCACAGACCAGAAAATATTGTGGGTAAGAAATCAAGGTTTTTTCTTCCCTGATTATCTTCTGCATCAAATTAAAAGAGATACTTAAGGTTATAAATATTGAATCACTTTGACAAGGCTGTGCTTCAAAAAAGTGCAAAAATCTTATTAATATCAACGTCTCTACATTAAAAAAAGCATTTGCATTCCACATATGTATCAGCAGTCCACAATATAAACTGGCTACTATAACCAAGATTAAAAATGTAATTCACTCTCATTAAATAATGCTAAAATGCCAAGATCATTATACTTATTACAGATCTACAAATCACTCAAACTGGTGATATTATAGCTACACTATATTTTTGCAGAAAAGAAGCCAGTGAACTTTAAGAAGTTCATGGCCCAGGGCCATCTGTGCAATGGGCTTTGGCTAAGAGCAGCCACGCTGGATCAGAACATTAAGAGCAATGAGTTTGTGCTCCAAAACTCTCAGCAGAATCACTATGCTGAGCCAAATAGTTTATTTCTGTTTCTTGTTTATGTGAGATTTTGATATGCATAGCTTTAATTGTGTCCTCTAGAAGGTCTTTTATGCAGCTAGAAATAACCAGATCTCTGTGTGCATGGGAAAATCAAACTCCTGAAGATTCTGAGTCTGAAAGAAAGAAAAAAAAATCATTGCAGATCTTTTGCTGATCTTAAATGATGATGGTTGTGCCACTCTCACTGAAATCCCCTCAGAATCTGGCTTTGTGGAAGTATTTTTCTCAAAAGCATTTTAATTATTTCATAATTTCAGTGCCTGAACTCAGACTTGTGTGTACTAAATGCTTGAAGCTAACCATGTAGCAACCTCAGCAAATTAAAAGACTGATACCAAGGCATCACTGAAAATTTCTCTCTCTTGTTCTCTTGAGATAATTTCTAGAAAACATATGGGGTAGAGGGATATAAACAAACTCTGTATTTGGAGAATTTAATAAGAGATTTGAATTCAGATTTCTGTTAATATGGAAGAAGTATTTCCTTTTTTTTTTTACTAATATTTCCTATAGAGGGAAATAAGAGTTTGGGAAACAGAAGATAAATTAAAGGAAAATAGTATGATATAATTCAATTTCTAAAGGCAACTGGTGGTCATGTTCAGATAAATAGATATACTGTAAAAAAAAAATTTGTTTGATAAAAAGCGCATGTCATGTATTCCTGTGTGATACCAGAAGTTTTTTCTATTCCAGTACCTTTAGGGAGTCTGTTCAAGCTCTTTCTCTCAGTCAAAATTTAAAACACAAGAATGTCTGCAACCACTTACAATGTACTGCACTGAGATGAAATGCTCAGCAATAAACGAATACCAGAGCTTTCTGCCCCACAAGCTTTTTTAGCTTGAAGGAACACTCTTCTGGTAAATGAGAGAGAGTTGCTTTCCCTCTCCCCTGGTAATGATGTGAGTGGGTATGGAATAACATTAGGGTCCTGGCCATACCCCCCACAGCTTTTGCAAAAATCAACCCTGTCCTGGCCAAAACTAGGACACCATAAAACCAGCCTTCAGGAATGGAAGGTCCCTAAGACCAGAGGGAAACTCTGGAGCAAGAAATACTTAACACTGCCAGAGTCACCATCCCTGGAGGTGTTTAAAAACAGACTGGATGTGGCACTTAATGCCATCATTTAATTCATAAGGTGGTATTAGGCCATAGATTGGACTTGATCTCAAAAGTCTGTTCCAGCCTAGTTAATTCTGTGATTCTGTGGGAAGGATTGGTTACAGATCCCTTAAACACACTGGTCTTATATAAGTCTCTGAGGTTTAATGGGTTGCACCCAGGAGTGCTGAGAAAACTGTCTGATGCCATTGTGAGGTCACTGGTAATTATCTTTGAATGATCATGGCAATTAGGAGAGGTTCCTGAAGACTGGAAGAGAGCAAATATCATCATCTTTGAGAAGGGCAAGAAGGAAGATCTGCAAAACTATAGGTTAGACAATCTCACCTCAGACACTGGGAAGGTGATGCAGCAAATCCTCCTGGAAACAAGCACATGGAGGTCAAGAACGTAACTAGAAGTTATTGACATGGATTTAAAAGAGGAAATCATACTTGACCAGCCCCACAGTGTCTGCAGTTAGGTAACTCGCTTGGTGGATAAGGGGGAACAGTGATGCTTTCTACAACTTCAGTAAAATTTTTGACACTGTCTCCTATGACATCATAGGAAAAACTGACAAAGTACAAGTGTATATAGAAGTTCACAGTGAGGTGGCTTAAAAAAAATCTGAATGAACTGGCTTGGAGTGCTGTGATCAGTGATGCAAAGTCTGGTTGGAGGTCAGTAACTAGTGAAGTGCTCCAGAATTTACTAGTGAGTCCAATACTGTTCAGCTTCTTCATTAGTGACCTGATGATGGAACAGAATGCACCCTCAGCAAGATTCTAAGATTGATTCAAAACTGGAAAGTGGCTAATTCTCCAGAGGGCTGTGCTGCCATCCAAGGAACCTCAACAGACTGGAGAAATGGGCTGACAGAAATCTCATGAACTTCAAAAAGGGGTATTGCAAAATCCTGCAACTGAGGAATTATAATCCCATGTGCAAGCACATTGTGGTGTCAACTGACTGGAGCACAGCTTGGCAAAGGAGAACCTAGGATTTCTGGTGGGCAGCAAGCTGTCTGTGAGCCAGTTAGGCATCCTCACAGTGCATGGGTGGGGATTCATCCTCTCTATTCACTACTGGTGAGCTTGTATATGAATTAATGGGACCCATTCTGTACCTGTCCAATAAAAGAAACAACTGAACCTACTGCAGCATCTCCAGTAGAAAGAAATATTATCAAGGTGTTGGAACATCTCTCATGTAAGAAAAGACTGAAAGAACTGTAACAGTTCTTTTGGGTTTTTAAAGCCTTCCTGTCATATCATCCCAGGCCTTTTCTCATCAACTCTCACAGGGACCCTATGCAAAAGTACCCTAACTTTATCAGAAAAAAGATGCTGTTTCAGTGATATGCAAAAATATGATTTGGTGATATACAAAGATATTATTCTGTGTCTGTGGAGATTATTTCCTTATTTTGAAGAACATTTTAAAAAGGGATAACATTGTTTTGAACTTGCATGCAGGTAGCTTTTATGAATTTGAATATTCAAATCCAGGTGATCATTTTTCTTTGAATGATATTGGCAGGCCTGCAAGATCAGCTTTTGTCTTTCATCTGTGAGGACTTTAATTTTCCCATAGATGCCAGGTTGATCAGATGTTAAGGTCTTCAAATTTTGGTTGATGTTGCCACTTCATTATTCCACAGTCCCTGCACATTACCACAGGTTCCTGGCAATAGCTACAGCTCATTTTTGTTGGCAAGACATTTCCTTAATACCTTATCTTGATGTGTGCGCTGATATGGCAGTTGTCCTGGGATAAAACCCTCAGTGTCTTTTTGATACTTTCTCTCTTTGACAGCTGTGGTTCCCTTAGTTACATTAACCATTTGTCTCTTCTTCCTATTCAGTGTGCAAAATCCAGGGCAGTTACAGACCTTTGGGATGACTTTTTCTGCTGAGCATGTTCAGCCTTTTTTATCCAATAGCCTCTCATGTTCCCATATTTCCTGATTTTCCTGGAAATGTGGAAGTGTGTATGTGCATAAGACCTTCTCAGGAAACATGTCAGGTACTTCACCTTTGCTTGCCTATCATTCATATCCAGTCTGAAGCTCTTTTTAAAATGATGATTGTTACCTTGAAATTGGCAGCAGGAAGCATTATGGGGTGGACAGCACGTTCAAGCAGGCTGCTACACAGGATCTGTAGTGCTTGAAGGAGCTATGCCTTCACATCGATGTCTTAAAAGTTGATGCAATTCAAAATTAATATACCTTCGAGAGTTGTAGGTATAGGTTTATGACCTCATATGCAAACAACAAAAACAAATAATCACTGTTTTTCCAGAAGAAACGCATCTCAATAGATGGCCTGATCTGTGAGGTTGGCATTTCATTAATTTCTCTGTGTGACTCTTTGAGATCCTTCTTCAAAGTTTCAGCAGGTCTGGTTGATGTTAAGAAGTAAGGCTTGAGCAGGTAGCAGACAACTTTCATGAGCCCTTAGAGGATGTGTTTCGTATCAGTCCATTCCAGCAAAACTTAAAGCTTAAACTATGGTGAAGTGACTTAATGCAGCAATGCTCTTCAGTTCTTGATCCCAGACATCCATCTGAACACTTTGAGCTCCTTCCAGACACTGACTTCAACATTACACTGTTTCTAAGCAGAGTCCCAACGCCTGGGCAGAAAGGCTGTAATCATCCTTTGAATAAGTGTACTCTGGGATCTTATGTAACAAGCTTGATGGCAGACTATCTGCTGGTACTGAAAATGTATACAGGCACACTTTCTTCCTAAAGAAAGGCTTTCACACATAAATTTTGTGTGGCTTATTGGTCTTGTTTGCCCCTTCCTTTCAGTCTCTTTTTCAAGGTAGAATTATATCTAAGGGCCATGGATAGTGGCCACTACACTCGCTATAGCTAATGAAGAAGAACAAAGAGCTAGGATTTACCTCTTGGAAAAGGTCGTTGTGTTGACCGTGTACCAGCAGACACCAGGTCACGGCCTGTAATCATCCTTAGTTCTTGAGGTGATACAACCTGCTGGTGTAAACCTAAAGGGTGCGTGCAAGAGCAATTAATTCCATGTAGTTTAGGCAGGACCCTTTCAGCTTCAGGAGAAACCAGACATTTGACAAGGCAGAGATATATTTGACAGCATGTATGTACTAGTCAGGCAACTAATGCAGTGATTACCCAAATAATCAACAGTTTCAACCAACAGTTCCCTTGATTTGTCACCCACTCTTTCATTCTATATTTGTAACTGTAGGTTGATTTCTTGAAGGCTGGTTCTTTATGCAATTAATGAGACTGCACAAATATTGCCTTGAGTTTCTTTACGCATTCTCCACAACACACAGCAAAAATCAAGAGCTGATCGTCCTTAACTATCAATTTACTCATCTGTTAACTTGTTTTTTTGATAAAGGTAAATTTTGAGGCATCACCTGTAGCAATCTAACCACAATACTCAATCTATATGAGGAAAAAAACATGCTATGCAAAAGTCTTATCACATTTTAATAGATAAAAACTGATCTGAATATTCATCTGTTTCTGTTTTATGTATGTGTGATTTTTCTCAAACTTCTTTCAGCAGCAGAGAGGTTTATGCCACAAACATGAAGCTTTGGGTATATAACTTCATCCCATTAAAATGCAAATCCATGAGTTTCTCTTCAGAAAAAAAAAAGACAATTTGCTGCTAAATCCCATTGAAAATTACTTTTACCAATTAAACTTCTGTGCTTTGCATGGGAAGTGAAGCAAATTGTTGCCATTTCTGATAAATACAAACCCAGTTACCAAAAACATCCATGTTGCTATGAGGTACATTAAGGTAGTTTACTTAATTTTCCATAACCATGTAGTGCCTCCTGAACTGTTAACAATTTTGAAAAAAGCTTTGCTCTCACAGCAGTTTTTTTACAGTATTCTGGTACCTCTGTCACCATTTATACTAGCATTTGTATGACTTTGCGTCTCTCTAACCTCTTTAGTGGCAATTGTATTTTTATGCAATGACTCACAGTAAGCATTGCATCAACTCCATTATAATTTATCTGTGAAATTTTATGTGATAAATGCAATGTGTCAATATGTATTAATTCTCCCTACTGGATCTGACCGGGATGCAGCTAATTTTCTTCACAGCAGCTTGTAGGTGCTGTGTTACAGACTGGTGACCCAAGCAGTGTTGCTAATGTAGGGAAGATTTGGCTGTTGCTGAACACTGTTTACACAGCATCAATTCCTTCTGTTCCTTGCTCTTACCCCTCAGTGAATAGACATGGTGTGGTCAAGAGCCTAGGAAGAGACACAGCTGAGACAGCTGATCCTGGGTGACCAACAGGGTATCCCATACCATGTGACATCACACTCAGCAATAAAATGGGAAGAGGTTTTTCCAAAGTAGCTGTTGCTCGGGGACTAGCTGGGCACCTGCCTGCTGGTGGTGATTGCTTTTGTATCGGTTTTTTTCTTCATTTGCTAAACTGTCTTCATGACAACTCACCAGTTTGCTCACTTTTTCCCTTCTTCTCTGTGTCATCCTGATGGGGGATGGGAGCAAGAGAGTGGAGGGATCTTATATTCCAGATGGGCTCTACCCACTATATTCCCTCAACTGCACTGCCACCTCAGAGGGACATCTGTGGCTAATTTGTGTCGTGCTCACAAAGAATTGCACACAGTATTTTCTCTTATACTTTTGTTAGGTGTCATTGGTAATTTGTAGGCCTGACTACTCAGTGTGCTAAAGGTATTTCCAGAAGTGAGAGCCCTGCCTGACTAGCTGGTAAAGAAGCATTCCTTCTGCAAGGAACTAATAACCTCTTTATAAAGAAATACTAGGATAGCCAGAAGAAAGTCTTCTTAACATATTTTATATGACAATAGTCATATGAGGTTATATAACTTTCCTAATCATCGACTGAAATGAATGTTGAAATCTGGGGTTTTCTTTTGGAATCTTAACACAGGGATGCATAAATACCCTCACAGTGATAGCCTCTTGATCTGACCTAAATTGCAGGAAGTTATCTGGGTATGTTCTGCCTGGTTTTGTTTAACCAAAGACAAAAAGTCTTCAAAATAAGTAACATCCCAAGTTTTGGTAGAATAGTATAGAAAGTAGAACATTTGACATCTTCATAATAAAAGCTTAGAATGAACTCAGACAAAGTGGAAGAAAAATGACTAGACAAGCATCACCTATCCACCATGATCTTGCAGGTGGGTTTTTAGTTTCTCACTTCCTTTGTGAAATTTAGTGAATTTGCATCTTCTTTGATCCTATTTTCTTCTTCATTATCTCTGAGCCCAGATTCTCTGCTCTTTTCTCCTAAGAGTAGTTTCAGTTTCTCTGCTGAAGCTGCAGTCTGCTAGTTTCCTGTGATGCCTATTGTCTTCCATCTGGGTTGTGACCCAGAAACTTTTTATATTTTTTAATCAGAGCCCACTCTTTGGCTCATTATGGAAACCAGCCTTATTTTATCCTTCTAACAGTGTAATTTTTATGCTTAAGGGACCATAATGCTAATTTTAAATAGCAGCAAATGAGATATGCAGCCTATTACAAAATCACACTGATACACAACTGTCTAGGAAAACCCTGACCCTGGAAGTTTTAGCACTGTTTATCCAGTCTTAATAAGACAAAGGGTTTTAGTGCAGCTGCAGTATTTGTAACTTGGCCCTGTTTCTGATTTGTAGTCTGTCACTCTTCTTTCCTCCATGTGTTTGAAACTTGTGTAAGGTCCAGCTCAGTTTGAGTTTTTGATAAGTTTTGTTTAATCTTTATGCTTTCTACTTCCAATATATATTGTATTCTTTATGTTTTCTACTTCCAATATATATTATATTCTTTGCTGTTTCCTTGTGTGTGAGTTTCTGTGTATTCATTATTTCCAGTACCCTCTTCCAGCAGGTGATTGCCAGACACTCATGCAATTTTAATTAAGGAAATTTCACACCTTCCATCTTTGATGTTTTCAGTTCTTTATCTGATCTCCTTAATTTTGTGGTTTTTCCTTCCAAAAAAGAAAACCATCACTGAAGATTTAATTTTGTTTGTCTAGACTCTGTTTAAATTATGGTGATTCCTGTTTGCTCCTTCCAGAGTTAATCTGGGTGATTAGTGTTTCTGTAGTGTCCTTGACATTTATCAATCTACAGTGTAAGGTTTGTGGGTTTTTATTTTTTAGGCTGAGTGTTTAGTTGATGAATAGAAAGACATCAAACTTTTCGTTGAGGAATAGAGACTACCAATTTCAAAAGCATTTGGTTTCCTGTTATGCATACTAAGTTAGTCTCACAGCTATGTGATTTTGCCTAGATTCTACTCTAATAATATCAGCAATCTCTCTCTGCATTCATTCTCAGTACAGGATCTCCCATTCTCATTGATCTTCTACGTAGCAGTTTCCATTATTTCAGTAACAATAAATTGACTTTGTGTTTCTTGACAGCTTTGACATTTTGTTGTGTTGTTTCATTCCTTTTCCCAATAGCAAACAATGTAGCAGAGGCAGATTTTATAGAAAACTGCAGTAAATGGAGGCCATTCCTGACCCCTGGCAAATAAGCCCTTCAGTGCTGTTTGCTTAATGGCTTCACTCTAAACTAAGCATCTGAATGTAGCTATTGGGCATGCAGGGAGCATCTCAGCCTGAGCAGTGGTCAAACAACACATTTGCCAAGCCAGCAGGAAATGCACTCTGCTCTGAAGGTAGAGGCTGACAAAGCTGCTGTAATATAAAGAGTCATTATTAAGAGAGGAACATGATGATCACATTGTAAATTTGTGATTCTTGGTGTGCAACATAAAAAAAAGAGCAGAACAAAGGAACTGGCAGCTGTTCTACATTGGAAATGCAACTATTATTTTGTGCTTTTTCACCTAAATGAAATGAGATTTGGAAATGAAAGAATAGATTTGGAAATGAAAGAATAGAGTAGGAGGAAGAATCATTTAATGAAATGGAACTGTGGGGAACATTAGCACAAAATCTTTAATTTCCAATTTTATCATTATTAAGGGTAATTTTTTTGAAAGCAAAAATGAGTAAAGATAAATTACTCTATTGATGCCTGTCTCTCTCTTCTGTGGTTTAAAAAATCTCTACCTGGATTTTACTTACTTTACTGTGTTTGTGATTACAAATTTCTGAGAACCATATATAGAAATACAGCAAGCTGTTTTCTCTGTGGATAATAGTAACAGAAAAAAGTTATAAGTGGTTGTGTCACATCTCATTATACAGATTCTTATACCAGGTTACAGAATGCTGCTTTACAGACAATTGTTTACAGCATGGGCTGAATAGTATGGGAAGAAAATAAGAGAGGTAAAATTAAAACAAAGGACATATATAGAATGTATTTTAAAAGTAACACAAGTTAGTTATAAGATTAAATGCCAATGTAAACCTGAAATAATAGGAATATCTTGACTATTCACATAAGCTAATGATCTTTGGCATTAGTGAGCCCAGAGGTATCCTGAGCTGCATTAGGAGAAGAACTGCTGGCAGGTTAAGGGAGGGGATCTTTATCCCATGCTCAGCCCTGCTGAGGCCACATCTGGAGTGCTGTGTCCAGTTCTGGGCTCCTCAATACAAGAGAGACATGGAGCTCCAGGAGAGACACCAGCACATGGTCACAAGGTTGGTTAGGGAACTGGAACATCTCCCCTGTTAGGAAAGGCTGAGAGAACCAGGACTATTCAGCCCAGAGAAAGGTCTGGAGGAAAACTCACAAATGTTCTACAAACATCTGAAGAAAGGCTGCAAAAAGGGCAAAGCCAGGTTCTTTTCAGCAGTGCCAAGTGGCAGAACCAGAGGCAATGGGCACAAGATGAAGCACAGGAGGTATCATCTGAATATCAGAACTTTTCCACTGTGAGGGTATCTGAGCACTGGCACAACTCTGATTGGTATGGGAGTTTCCATTCATGGAGATATTAAAAACCTGTCTGGACTTGATCCCAAGCAATTGGTTCTAGGTGACACTTCTTCAGTAGGGGCTTGGATGAAGCAACCTACCAGAGATGCCTTCCAACCTCAGCAATGGTGTGATCTTTACTGCTCTTTTTCCTAGCGTCCTGTATTGGTTGCTGCTATGGAGATGTAGGATACAGGTTCAGTGCCTGCTGAAGATGGCTCTTTACCCTCACCTAATGTTTCTAAGTGAATCATAGGAGAAGAAATATGAATTATTTCACATGGTCAGATGCACTTTGATGTGGCAGTAGAAGCCTCACTGGCTGCAGAATAGTGGAAAGGAGGGTTCTGAGTACTCTCAGTACTAGGTCTTCATACAGTTATTAATGACACTTGTAATCTTTCTGAAGACTGAATAGAAAATTAAATAATTTTATCTTAGTAGCATGCATATTGCATGAACATGGTTTTTTTTAACCTCATTCAAAGGGGTTTTAATAGCATTGACTTTTTTTGACTTTTGGAAAGTTTTTTTTTTCAATAAGAAAGAATATACTTGAATGAAGAAATGCAAATGCATTGAATCTCTGGAAAGTGGCTGACCTTGAGGTGTTTGTCCTGCATGACAGCCTGAGCCATGTTGATAGTAAAAATGAAAGAGGTGAGATTTCATTTTGAGAAGAGTAAAACAGGTAAGCATTGAGGCTTAGAGAAATGTTAGGGAGAGGATGGAAGTCACTTCCAGAATCTGTGTTGAAGCAAGTAAAGGAGCAGTTTAGAATCTGCCATGCCTGCTTTATTATTTTAATATGTGTTTTCTTTTTTATAAGTGAAGAACTTACTTTAAACTTCCAGGTTTTAGAACATTTGATTTCTCCTCTAGATCATATAGTACATAAGGTAGTTACATGTGAGCCTGATTTTTTTTATTTACTATGGTTTTCCTGGGACTATAAATTCCAAACAATATTTGTAAATGCTTTAGGCAAGGAGTCTAAGCATGAAACAGGCTAAGTATGAGGATTTTCAAATTAGGTGTGTCTTTTGCCAAGTATATGAATAGTATACAAGTCAAGGTAGGGAAAAATATATTTAGAGCTAGAGCAAAAGGAAATGCTCCACAAAAATCAACACCAGTCTTTGGCAGAGAGTAGGTAGTACAATTCAAAGCTCCAGGTAAACACATATTGTCATAGGTCTCTCAGGACTGCATCTCTCAAAACAGAAATTCAAGATAAACTAAAGAATTAGGTAACCAAATCCAACTGCTTACTGAAAGTTTTTGTTTCCTCAGAGATATAAAACACCAGATTATATTTCCACTTCTCAGCTGTGCCAAGTTAAACTGCCATTAATCTAAATCTATGTTAATATGATGAATTATAGATACACTTTCATGCTCTGCTACATTTGTCACAAGGGCAGTAACACCTAACTGAAAGACAGAGCAGACAAAAGAGAGTGGTAACCTGTCAGTTTTTTCATTAAAAATTAACAAAATTTTAATTTTTTTTGTTATTGTTAGAGTTTATTTGGTTTAGAACACAACAATTCATATTATTTTACTATAGTAAGATAATTAAATGCATTTTGGAAGTCTGTAGATTCATTACCTTCTTGGCACATCATGGTTAATGTTTTTATGTGATCTGTCTACTGCAGATACACCTCTGATCACATAAATACATGTATCTAACACCTTGGTAACCTTGGAATGCTCACATGCTCCTAAAATCTTTGTTATATGTCAGGCAGCTCTCCTTGTTACCATGTTCCTAACACTGTAAATCCCTACTTCTCACGT
Source organism: Geospiza fortis (assembly GCF_000277835.1). Taxonomy (NCBI): domain Eukaryota; kingdom Metazoa; phylum Chordata; class Aves; order Passeriformes; family Thraupidae; genus Geospiza; species Geospiza fortis. The sequence continues at coordinate 2,963,588 of NW_005054332.1, forward strand.
GGTCCTGATATATGCCTCGTTGGAGTCTCTGGAGTATTCTGGGGAAGTGAAGGCATTTGTTGAAAGGCATAGTGTGCCAGCTGATAGATATATTCCTTACCTAGTGTTGAGGAATACTCTTATCTTGCAACACCTCTTGTCTTAAGAAATTGTGCTAGGAAAAAAATGTATTTAAGATATACAAAACCAGACAAACCAGTTGCATATGTTTCTAAAAGGTGTACTGGCATGATATAAGAAAAGCATAGACCATGAAGAAATTTTTCTCTTCTCACCCTTCTTCTGCAGAGAATCTTCAGTTTTCTTAGGAGTCTGATGAAATTAGGCCTTTCTGAATATAATATACCATATATATACATTAAAGAGCAGCCTATTTTATGAGAACATTTTCAATTTTATGGGAATATTTTCATTTTGAAGACACCCTTGCTTTTTAGATAAGGTGTTATCTCTTCTACTCAGACAGATGTACAGCTTCTTGTTAGAACTCTTCCCTTTTTCATAACTCAACATCTATAATTCACCAAGTGTTTCACACTGAATCTCACTTTAGAAATAGAATATCCTGACTTGAAAATGACCCATGAGAATCACCAAATCTATCAGCATATAAACACATATGCTCAATACAAACATCTCTTGGGTTAAATGTTTGTAGATTTGAGTGATTGGCTATTGATTGGACATGAACCAGAACTAGAGAAGCTGAATGACTTGGACTGAAAACTAGTTCATGGTGATGGACTCAGAACACCTCTCCCTAAGTGCTGGAACACTGTAACGTGTTAGCATGGTGTTCAAAATGTTGACTTCAGTGTCACTCTGCAAAGGTGAAGTGCAGGGAGATGAACTGATTTCCGCAGTTTGATAGAGTCTGCACTATCCGAGAAAGGTAAGTCCATTTTCCAAATTTCACTCTAGATTTTCTAGTCCTCTCAGGCCAATATATTTTCCTTCTTTCTCAGGGACAAGATGTTGTACCACATTAACCAGGGAGAATTGAGAAAAGATAAATAACAGTAGTTGAATTTATTAAGAATTGCAAGAACAAATTGAGTAAGTGAAAGATGCATTATGGTTATAAGCATAAACACTGAAATTGTTTACAAAAGGGACAGATGTTGCTAGCCACAAAGCTTAGGAATATCCTTCCTCGCATCAGAGTTTTCATATCCCTTCTGAAATGCAGCATTGCACTTGTTACAGTGAAAGCCAAGAGCAAGTTTAAAAGATAAGGATCCTGGCCAAGAATGAACTTTCATAAAAATGGTAAGGGAATTTCTCAGTACTCTTGAATCTTTCAAACTTACTGATTTTAATTAATCCTTTGTGGTTTAATGAACCATTCTGAGCTAGAACTGTCAGGATCATGGAAAATTTACAGTGAGGCTCTTATGGCCATGATTTAGACTGCCAGTCAATTTAGATGAAGAAATGGTGCAAGAGGAATGAGATGTCAGTTGTGTGGTGAGCTGGTTGCCCCTGAGTCTGGCAGATGACCCATCTGGTTTCCACTGTGAAGCACAGCAGTGCAGGAGATGGTTTGCCAATTCAGACCCAAGGAGAGAGGATAGCCTCAGTTACCTGCTCTACAGCACATGAGGCTGGAAGAGCTATTGACTTGCTGGTTTCCCATAGCAGAACTGTCAGGGTTGCTACTTTTATACCCCCTGATTTCAGTGGCTAGAACAAATGAGACATGAAGAGCAGAAATGTATACCTCTACTACACTAAGCAGTTTAGGGGTTTATTTTCTCTCCTTCTTCTGCCTATATTGTTATGCTTTACCATTCTTGTTTCATTAAATTCTAGTGATAGGATTATCTATCCATGGCAGATATACTAAAAGCAGATTTGAGGTAATAAAGGTAAATTCTTTAAAAGATTCAGTAGAGGTAGATGAAAAAATCTGGATTTCACGTAACACTTGATCTCCTTTTTTGTTGAGCTAGTATAATTTCATTAAAATTATTTTGGGATGCTTGGCTCAGAATCACAATATCAGTGTAAAATCATCTATTATATTTAAATATGAATTGAATGAAACTTCAGTGTTATGTATAGGTTTATTTGGTATTTCATTTCATAGTTAGTACGAGTCAGGATGGAGAAGATTTCAGTTCCTTTTTGTTTCACCCAATTTATTGATATGATAGCATGTAGGCAATTTTACCAGGGCATATTCCCATTTTGCCTTCCCATTTCTACACTAGTACCAGGACATCACCTGAAGCAATATTCCTTCTCCCATATTTTAAGTGTTTTCTTTTATTACTTTTGTTTGAGAGCTAATACTACTTTTCATTTTCCTACACATTTTGAAATGTCATTAAACTCTTTGGCTTATACTCCGTTATCCAACAATAAAAATGCTTGTGATTTAAAATTTGAACTGAGTATGGAAAGTGTTATTAAAAGTAAATATTAGGAAGTGAAGTAATGAGCAGTATAGATTCATCAAAGACACACAC
>NW_005054332.1:2966103-2968805 GCF_000277835.1 Geospiza fortis
GCTATAAATAAACCAGGCAAGCCTTGTCCATTTTTCTTGAACTACCAGAGTAAAAACGAATTAGGTTTAAGTTTTATTAATTGATTTTTTAAAAATTAAGACTGCAAGAAACATTTTTCAGAAAGGTGATGTCTGAGTCACTAGTGTTGATTTTTACAAATTCTTGAAAACTTTTAGGCTTGAACAAAGTACATGTCCCATATATAGCATGTTGCCTTGAATGCAGGCAAGTTTCAGTGTTCAGTAAGTGAAATATAAAGGCAGAATGCTGTCCTACTGGATTAAGCTCATTCTGATTGTTTTACTGCTAATTTGATAGTCTGTATATTTCTGTTTTTTGCTGTATGTAATTCAGTATCTAAGAGAGGAAAATGGGTTTTAAAATGACATCTTTAAAGAACAAATTCCAAATTCTTCTTTAGGGGGAAGCATTACCACCACAACCACCAATGGAACTTAGACATGGGGTTTTTTGTTTGGTTTGGTTTGGTTTGGTTTGGTTTGGTTTGGTTTGGTTTGGTTTGGTTTGGTTTGATTTGGTTTTTTTAAATATTTATTTTGATTTTCATATTTTTCTTTAGTGGGATTGATATTGAAGTTCAGTTGCAGTTGGCTTCAAGCAGGTTATAACTGAGATGGTTAGCCAAATTTTCATGGCAAATTTAAAGAAAATACAGAAGTGAGATTATGGCTTGCTTAATTTCAGAGTTCATTATGACTGTTTCATATGACTCTAATCACTAGCAGAAAACAAAACTGGAGAAGCTGTTGTCTAAGTTGAGGTGCTTTCTGAGTTATCAATTTCCAAATGGCTCACCATGGTTTTAATAAATACAAGTTAAAATTGTATTAGAATATTCAAAACTGTGCACCTGAGTTATTTTATTTAAGTTTGAAATATTGCATTTAAAAAGTTTTGTAGTCTATTGAAGAGAGTTCTACTAATCAGACTCCAAAATCAGACATATTTCAGGAACCACAAAGATGTGAAAGACTCCTAAATAGTGTGTTCTGGTACACTGTAATATCTATAGTGAGAATATTTAAGATACATAACATTTATCTTGACTGGACACAAATGAGGAAAGATTGTGCTATTCTTTGTTTTCTTTCTAGTTAATCATACTTTTCAAATAAATGCTCAGATCATAAGACAAAAATTCATTATATTATTTATGAATCTGTAGTGAATTGACAGCATGTAAGTTCATTTCATTAGGAACTCATTCTAGGTTAATTCTATCTAGCAGCAGCTTAATTTGGACTAGTCAGTAAGGGATGTTAATAAATTATTTGGCATATATGTGTGAACTTTTCCTACAAGGTAAGTATCAATACTCATTTTTGTCAAGTATAAAGGGCGTTTAAAGAGCATGGTTACTATATGTCAAACATATCTTAATAGATTGTGAATAGTGAATTTTATTAAACTAAATTTCTGGTGTTGCTCTGGCCCTGACATTTTCAGGCAATTTAAGTGTTACAGCGTATTGTTGTCAGCATATTAATGTATTTTTGCAAACGGAAGGTAACTCAACTACATGTGAAGTCTACATTTTAATATTCTGCTAAACACAAAAGGTATCTGTTCTCAATAGTAGAAGAATAAAAGCCACTTATTTCTGATTATATATATCAATAGCTCTTATTCCTGTATATCTCTAAGATATTGATTTTTTTTGTAGAGACAGCATAGCAGAACAAATGCAAGCAATTATTTGACCAAAATATTTATAATGTAGTTACAGGTAAAAAACAAAGAAGTAATAATTTTAAGATTGATTTACAGGAGTGCATTACCTTCAAAATATGCACATATATCAATCTAAGAGAAATTATTAGGCAGCCAGCCAGTAGTGAGGGGAAGGAAACCAGGTTGTTAAAATATTCATGCAATAGAGTGTTTGGGAAAATATGCAGCTAAATGTTGGTTTCCAAACTAATTTGTTCTTCAGTGTGCAAAATGGACCATAGGTTGACATAGTGAATTTTCCCTATACCAGCATCTTGGATGAACTTAACTTGGCACAGTAGATATCATAAAATTGTATTGTATCTGCCCTTTGCATTTATTGATTTCTTTTGTTTTCTATTTTGTTTGTTCATTTTTACAATACTGAGAAAGAGGACTTTTGTTGAAAAACATGCATGGTATGACTGAGACAGTCGTATGAGGCTCAGGGAGAAAAAAAGGAGCACAGCTTTAACAAGCTGATTTATGCAGCCAATATTAAAACACTGTTCAATTGTTCGTTCGGGGAGGTGCAATTTTACAGGTTATAATAAATTATAAATTATAATAAATTAATAATATTTATATAATATATAAAATAATAATATTACATAAATTTTATATAATATGATAATAAATTATAATAAAATAAATACCTTGATCACAATGTTTGTAGTTTCCAGCTCAGAATCCTCTAATCATTTCTGTCTGTGTTCATAATAAATTTATAACAGATCCTTCATCCTGTTAAATTGAAAATTATTTTATTTACTACTTACAAAAGGCTGGGAAAAAAATAACAAGCATCTCTTTTAAAAATTAAAACATGAAGCTTATTAGGGCAAGACATCTTTGAAGATTATCTGGGATATTTTATTATAATGCTGGCAGCAAAAGCAGGCTGCTGAGTGTATGTCTATCTTGGCAGTCCATCACACCTATTTCCATGCCAGAGTGGCTGGGAAAACTA
>NW_005054332.1:2968815-2978160 GCF_000277835.1 Geospiza fortis
GTGTTCTACTGTCGGTAATCCATATGAATAACCTCTGCCAGCCCTTGTATTGCTTTCTTAATGTACAATGTTAACTTGGAGGAGAGTGTTCACATCCAGTTCTTGAAGGTTTTTTTTTATTTTTAAGTTCCAGAAAGCTTCATTGTAATTCTCTGTGTTTATTCCACAGAGAAAACATCTTCCCTTTGCCACATTTGAACTGTGTTGATTTTAAATGCCACCTTATAGATGGTTACATAACTTTCCAAATTTTTGCATTGTTATAACATATCTTTTTTAAAGTCTTACATTCCTGTAAGCCTTTGCTGCTAAGGAAATAAACAATAAACTATTAGTGAACTCTTTGAGCCCTCCCATGGGTTGGAAGGCCAGTTCATTCTGTTTATAGTGTATGGCATGGCACGCTGTGTTATGCTCCAGAGTGGTTGAGCAGTGCAGAGAAAAGCAATTCTCCTTGCTTCAACTGTATTGTATTTGTGCAGCCTATCTGTCTGTGGGGAGGGAGACAGCTCTTCTTCCCTTTAATATGATTGATTTTTAACCCCATTTACACTTGTACCATGCACAACATGCTATGGCAGAGTTCCACAATTTAATTTTGAGTTGTATGAAAAGCAAACCCCTTACCTTGCTTTCATCTTCGCACTAATTTGTGTCGTTTCATGTCCTTTTGATTCTGTATTTTGAGAAACTAAAAGCTCTTTATTCATCTGCACACTGCTCTGTTCTGTCTCTCATTGACAGTGAGTTTTCCTGACTGAAGATCCCTGGTCTATACAGTTACTCTGTTCAGAAATTCTCATATGTATAATCATCCTTACATGCCTTATAATTTTGCATATTGTGACACTTTTGCACATTCTGAAATCCTTTTCTCAGGATTTTGGTTTTGCTATCCTGAGTAGTGCAGAAAACATTGAGCCACTTAAATATGTTGAAGACCACAGACCCTAATACAGACTTGTAGAGAGAATTTCTAGGGACTCTCCATATTGAGAAACCTCACCATTTGCTCACAATTTTTCTGCTTCTGTTTTACCCATTCTTCTAATTTATTGAAGGCCTTCCTTGTTATCCCAGGGAGACTGAGTTACTTTAGAATCTCTTAACGCAGAAACTGGTTAAAGTCCTTTGGAAATAAAAGATTATGTGCCAAGGCATCCTTTTTCTCATAGTCAGTGTTCCTCATGTGAGTTACAATTTCTCTTTTCAGAAACCCTCTCAACTATTCCCCTGTGCATTACATTCATTTACATGTATGTTAATTCTGTTCTTCAGTGTAATTCATAATCACTGTCTTGAATGGAATTGGGTCTTACTGATCTGTAGTTTGAGATATGTCCTTGCATGGCCTAGTCTTGTCCCCATTTTCAAAATCATACAAAGCAAAAACCTAAGCCCCCCCTTCCCCAAAAATCCATGTCTACCATTCCCATGGTCTGGATTCCATTTTAAGTGATGACCACAGTAAATTCCCATAAGAATCCCAGACAAACATAACATCTTTCTCCTTTTTTTGCCAATGTTCATTTTTTGTGGTATTTTTAAAAAACATTTTCTGGAAGTAATTCAGTTTAAGACAGATCTCTGATGTATCCAAACTAAAAAGGGGTTCAGTCACAGGAATCTCCCAGAACTACTCTTTATTAAATTTTGATTTGGTGAGTCATTTACATTTCCTGCTAGAGCCTTGTCTCTTTGAACATTCCCTTTACACTTAGCTGGTCTATTATCCCTAAAGCCTTTCTGGCAGGCTTAATGCTCCTGTTGGGCTTTAAAAAACATTTAATGCTTTCCATTATGCTTTCAGCAAGTTGTTCCTCAAGAATTTTTTTTTTTCTGCAACTATCTAAACCTGACTTAATTGTTAAAAATGGGTCCTTGGCAGTGCATAACAACTTACTGGTTTCTGTGTTTTCAATGCCCCTGCAGTGATTCCCATTTTTAGTAGGTCCTTAGGCATCTTTGAAACATGATTAAGGGTACTAGAAATCTTATAAGCAGGGAAACAATACACTTACAAATTTCAAATCTTTCCTGTTTACCATTCCCCATGACTTGTATTCCTCCATAGAAAAATAAATACCTTGATCATAATGTCAACAAGCAAAAGAACTGTATGCATTTTTTCCTTTGTAGGTTTCTGGACCTGTCTACAATTTCACTGGCTGTATAAAAGTCATAGAAATCAATAATGTCGGACCTTTCAGCTTCTCTAGTGCTGTGGGAAGAAATAATGTTGACAATTGCAGGTAAACTGACCTCTATGCCTTTCCAAATCCTAAGGAATTGTTTGTGCTGATTTTGCTTTCTTCCTTACACAGGGTGACCATTTTAGATAATTTCAACAATGGTTACAGAAAAAAAAAAAAAGGACAAGAATCCCTAGAGAGACAGATATCTTGCTTTCTTTTATGCTTTTAAAGCATTTTCTTAATGGAAGATTTTATTTTTTTTCAGAGTAGTTCAATTAAACTTGACAGCTTATTTGGAGTGAGTTGTCACACCCTGAATGCTGAAACAGTGTACTAAGAAAAATGATCTGCAGGAAAATACAGGACTGGGAAGTGGGGAGATATGCTGTTTGTGTCTTACTTGTGACGTTGGGACTTCCATTAATCTTGTTACAAATATGGATGAGCTGGTGCCACATTTACTCTACAAGAGATTGTGAAAAATGCTGGAAAGCATTGTTTCTGAATACACTTAAAAACCTCAATTGATTTCAGTTTTGCATTTTCACATTGCTGTTGGTCATGCAATAATTGAAATAAAAACCATACAGGGGCAGTGGTATACATTAGGATTCTGTTCTGGAGTATGATAGTTTTGAACATAGCAAAGTGGAAAGCAAAGGAAAACAGAGGTGAATTGCATTTGTAGACAATGAAGTCCTTTGGGAGAGAATATAATTTCAGTCATAGGATGTACATGGCCTAGATTCCTGGAGGACATTATATATGGCTTTTAACATATGATTTTTTCCCTAAAATTTATAGAATAGGCCAATTAATGTTCATGTGCTTGTTTAAACACTATCCTTGAAATCTGGTGTTAACCCACTATACCATTAGTTAAAGATCCTTGAGATCTGAACCCTGCACTCACCTCCACCACTAACCTCTTAATGAGCACACATCCCACTCAAAGTTACAAAAGTACAGCAGTAAACCCACTGTCTAATAAATTATCTGCCCCAAGTCCCAGGCATCTAAGCTTTTGCCAGTAAAACTTTGAACACAAAATTCAATTTGTTATCCTGGCAGACACTTGCCACCATTTTTATTTAGAACAGCAGCTGAGTGTCATCTCCTTGTCCAAGCTTGATGAAGAAATAAATCTTCACACCCTTCAAGTTCCCCACAGCATTTTGTCTGGAATATGTTCTCTAAGTACATTTAGCAAATGGTTGTGGGTCTAAATCCTTCACGAAAAGGAAAACCCTGGCCACTGTTGTGATAAACCCCTGAATAACAAAGAAACAGTGTCTCCTCTCTTGTCATCTGTACATTATTTCATCAGAAATTTTCCTAGTCAGAACTGTGGTGTCCTTCCAAATGAGGGCATGTACTCTTGTGTGTGAAAATATGCCTTTGTGCAAAACAGAAATTCATAAGGTTGAAAGCAAGTGAGGATGCTATTTCATGTCTTTCATTCAGGTATTAACTTTTAAGAATCATGGTGAAAAAAAATATCATAAACCATCTCTGCTCTCTCCTCTGGTTACTAGATTAGGAAATTTTTCTCTTTTTTGCATATGCATTAGAGCTTTGATGTCCTAAATCATAGGCAAGAGGTGGTTCTGGTTTTTAAACTACTAGGTAAAAAACAGGATAACTTAAAAATCAGGACTGTTACTGTCTTTTCTAGTTTCTTTCATTCTTGTTAATAATACTCTCATTCATACAAGTGCTTACACCCTTGAGCTTTTTGACACTATTCTTTTTTACAGTTTTTCCTATTGAACACTTTATATAACCATTCTATTAAGTGTCAATAGCTTTCAACAAGCAAAAGAAAGAAATGAGAGCAGCTTTGTCCAGTCTGTGTACATAACATGGAGAGGGATATAGACCTGAAAGAGGTGGCTTGTAGAAGAATAGCTTTGTTCATTTTAAATTTTTATTATTATGGAATGCTGTTTATCTGTTATATTATAATCTATAGAACTATGTGCCAAGATTTATTGAATTTTGTATTGATTCTGATACTCCACTTCATAGTTAATTAGCATACAAATATGGCTTATATTGTATAATACAGACATTAAAGATTGGTTTATTTGAATAAGAACTTAGAGATTACAGTCTAGGACTGTTTCTTGCAAATACTTATTGTGCATATATTACTGATTAGGTGAGTAAAATGACATGACTCTGTATAGATGAACTGTGGATATTATCTTGTACATAAAAGGTCGTTGAAAGAATGATGGGCCTTCTCAATGCTCTATGCTAAGCAACATGTTCCTTTTACCTCCCTGCTTCTTCAGAAGGCTGCAGATGAGTCTAACAGTGTCCAGCCCCATGCAGTCCACACAGACCTGGCACCATCCTGGTCCAAATCACAGTTATTCCTGTCTGGGAAAAGCTGAATTTCAACAATGGAAATTGTTGTACTTAGTCTGCTGAAATTCAGATTAATTTCGACAGATAATTGATTTTTTTTCTGAATTTCCCCTGGTGGGGAGGGAAAGCCATAGAAATGGACTGCTTGGAAGCCTGGCAGCATTCTCTTTACTCATTCGTGCCCCGTGACACACAAATTTCATAGCTGCTCACACCTGGCAGCTAACATCATGGTTTGCTTTTCACTTTAGGTATAACCCACACTCATCTTGACATCATCAGCCTTTAAATGTAGTCTGCTTCCCTAAAAGCACCTATGAAGCTCAGCTGTCATTTCCCTTTTGCAAGACAGGCTTCTGGGGAAGATGGATTTGTTTTGAAAAGCAAGGAGAAAGTGATTGAAGGAAGTTGTTTAAATAGGGCAATAATGGATTATATACTTTGCAAATACAAGTAGCAGTGACTACTAAATTACGTGGTGTAACTTATATTTTATTTTCAGAATTTGCATGGTTCTGCAGATGCAGTATTGCTACAGTTGGAGCTGCCTAACAGCAGCAGAGACCTCTGCAGTGTGGCAGACAAAGCAATCCAATTTCTTCTGCAAGAACATCCCTGTACTTGTCACTCAGAGGCACTGTTTCTGTTCTTACTGTGGTAGTTTTTCTTTAATTGACCTTCTACTTATCATCACCTATTTGTAGATTTATAATACTTTTGAATGCCCTGCTTTTAAGTATTTAGCATGCTCTAATGGCATTCAGTTGTCCGGCTGGGTTTTGTCCATGTTGGCGCCCCAGTTGCATGGATTACTTCATTATTGTGGTCATGCTGACACTTCTTAAAATGTATGGGTTTGTGAGTAAATTTTAAGCTTATGATTTTTTCATAGGATTGAAATTTACTCAAATGTGTTCTGCCATCTTTCTAACTGGATCTATTTTTATTTTTAAATGCCAAAAGGATGATCTAATACATGCAAGGGATATAGAGAGCTTTCAAAAACGTATTTTGGAGATAGTTCATATACCTTCTCAAAACTATTGAAATCACTACATCAAGACAAGACAGAACCTTTCACAGGATATTATATACTGCATGTTCCTCATCTCAGAGCCTTACATTACTGTTTAAAAAATGTTCAGAATTAAGAAATGCAAAAAATTGCACCATAACATTAGTTTCATTGGCATATATATCTATCTACAGTTTAAAATGCTATATTTATGGCAAGAATATTATTTATTCTTTAAAAATTCTTATATTTTAATGTGAACATTGTACACCACAAGGGAGAGAGAATTATTTAACTTGGTAGAACTAAATTGGAAATGGGGGCATCATGGAAATTAACTTTTATGTCATTTTGGAAACAGGTGTTAAATTCTGCCTAAATTCAAGAAGATTATTGATACAGGCAGCACCAGGTAATTGGATATGAATAAAGACCAAATACTTGCAATAATCCTTATCATTCTGGAAAATGCAAGATTTCTGTGCATGCTCAGAAGCACTGAGATTTCAGATATGTGGCTTTAACCCAGTTAATCTGGCCCAGATCCTTCTGCTATTTATGTGCATCATTTTTTAAGCATTGTGTTTATAAGTGCACTATTGCATGATACCACAGGGACAGAGAGCAGGTAGGAGGGACGTACTGCCCTGAGGGCTCATCAGAACTTTTTGCCATTCAATGTAACCAAAGTGAAACAGGAAATGGCAGAATAATGGTATAGGCAGGGGGAGTTTGACTGTCTGAGAGCAGACTGGCAGCCATGAAGTACTCTGAGCTATGCAGCTTTGGCTTTCAAGAGAGGCTATAATGGAATCATATCAATTAGTAAAGGTAATCCTCCAATAGGGAGTTTCCTAGAATTATGCTAGACTATATAGTTATGGAAATCTTGTCAAATTTTATGTTATGATTCTCTTTAAATTATACCTGTCTCAGAGTTATGAATATATAGATAATTTTGAAAAAGATTATAGAACAACCAATAGTAGTAGGAGAGGGACAATTGAAAATAAAGGATCTCATATAACATTTTTTAGGAAATGAAATCTCTATTTTTTTTTCTTCTTCTGAAGGAAGATACTTGTGATGTGTTAATGCAATATAAAGCTTCTTCAGGTGTTTCAGAAAATGTTACTGGAATAGATTTGCAGGATAAATGACTATCAATTCCAGACAGAGTTCAGATGACAGATATAAATGAAGTTTTGAGTCCCAGTATTAAAAGCTGGTCTTTACTGCAGTTCATTTCTGTTTTAGTGTCTGGGAACTATGACTGCTATATATTGCTGTAAGTGTTTACTGTAACAGTTTACCGTGTGTACTAAATTCAAAGGCTCCAAACACACACACAGAAAATATATACATATACATATACATACACATGTACATATATACCTGTACCTATCCAAGCCCTGTTTTTTTCATTAAAAAAAAATCTTACCTATGAAACAGAGAAATATTGTTTACTGTTTTCCTAAGAGAAGTCTTACTGATGGATGCAAATGTACAGTAGTGAATTGGACTCTCAGAGAGGAGCTAATAAGCTAAGTTCTTCATTACTGTCTATTGGACAGAACTGTGGTAGATTTTTTTAAAATATTTTGATTTCTTATTCATATATCTTAATATGTGTTTCCAGGCTGAAGCTGAGCTTTATTTCAGCAAAAACTCTGATTATTATTTGCATTTTTGATAGAGGCTCTTGAAAGTGCATTACCCAAGGTCCATTCCATCAAGAGGACTGATGAGTTTCCTGATATATGGCAATTTTCTCAGGAGCTATGCAATACACTTTGGAGAGCTCTACATGTTTTCAGTAAGCTCTCAGTTCCACTTTCCCCTCACTCATGCACCTTCTAACAAATCCCTTTCCTCATGTGTGGCTACTCCCTTTTACATTCTGTAGTTTTCTGTGATATTTTACAGAAATCCCCACAGACCACAACACCTTTGTGAAGTCTGTCTCCTGTGCAATTTCTAAGCATTTTTTCCACTGTGGAACTTCCTATTTTTCAGTATATTATAAAACATCTGAAGGTGTTTGACTTCTGTCTTTGGAATGAACTGCATACTTTAAAAAGGGGAAAGTTCATCTGCTGAAAGTTATTTTTCAGTCAGTTGTGAAAGTCCTACTGTTACCATTCCACTTTCCAAGGAAAGTGGTTATAATGGTACAGCCTGTATGCTAGAGCTCGTCCTAAGAGTCCAGAGAAGACTCAAGTCAGCTTGAAGAGTTTCTTCATATGAATTCACCTGAACTGAATCATTTAATGTCAATCAAACATACAAGCTAGCTCAAAATCAAAAGAGAAATCATAGAGTTTCAAGCTTAAGCTCTTCTGTCCACTTACATCTTATGTTATTAATAAATGCAAGATCATATAAAAAGCATTGAGGTTCTGTTATATGTGAGAGACTACCAGATAAATTCTTACATCCCAGCATCTCACTTACATTGCATGCGTTTTTATCTTCTCCTCAAGAGTTTAAAGTTATGTGCTTAATTCTGAAACATAAAAAAAACAAAAAGGACAAAGAAGAATATGCAGTGCCCATCATTAGAGAAGAAAATTATTAAATGAAGAATACTGACACTACTTAGTTTTATTTATTCAAGAGGTTTTATGAGTTTTCTCTGGTTAACATGGAGATTGGACTGAATGTTTTTGAAATACAGAACTGAAGTTAAAGCTTCAGAAATATCATTCATTTGTATTCACCACATGCGTGATGCTTGATATTACATTAATAACATTTCTGCACAATTCTAACATGGAGAATGATAAGAATTTGATCTTTTTTGTGCATTTATTTTGTTATGTTTTCCCTCTCTCAACTATTGCTTTTGCTCACTGGTAACTTCTCTGTGTTTGCCTCTTACTCCTTTTCCAGGGCCTGGGTTGCTTTCATATATTTTCATCTCTTTACTTGATTTGCCCTTCTTGATTTCCTTCATCTTTTGCATTTGTTTGCAATATTTTCTTTTCCTTTGTGAGTTTTGCTGCTCTGTACAATTTCCTTTCTGCTCTCTGTGCATATATGAATTCTATTCTTCTGTTACCTTTTCTTCTTTTGGCATTCCTGTTTAGATAATGACTTTTATTGTGACAGACTTCGGTGTTAAAAAAAAAGAAAAGAAAAAAAAAGAAAGAAAAAAAAGAAGTGACATATGTAATCTTTCCTACTGTTATAAATACTCAAAATCACTGTAAAATGTTATAGAAGCCCTTAATCTCAATCTTTTGAAGTATTCTGTAAAAATTGTTTCTGATGGATATTAGATAAATCCATGTGTCAAATATATGCAGGTGAGATAATGTGTGTTTGTAAACATCACATTTCTCTGCTTGTTTCTAGAAAAGATTGTCAGTCATCAGCATACCATAAAATTATTATTAATCTTCTTTAGGAAAACTCTATTTTTAGATTAGTAATAGTACTTGATGATGGTTATCTTGACCTTAATTATCCCTCTGTAGCTTTATGCATATGCATTATACCAAGAGAAAATTGTTTCTTAATTCTGTCAACAGAATTCAGTGGCAGTTACTGTCCATTAGTTTGTGTCTGTAATGAACAGTAATAATGAGATTGTGATTTCTGCTGGAATTGCCAGGTACTTGCATGGAAACAAAAAAGACAAGTATTAAAGAATACCATACATTTTTTCCTTTCACTTTTATCAAGGAGACACTTGCAAGTATATATGTCAATGTATGCGTACAGTGCCTGAGACAGTGTGTTACTAAAACTAAATAATAT
>NW_005054332.1:2978208-2987924 GCF_000277835.1 Geospiza fortis
TGTTAACAAGACTCAGTTGTTTTTTAATGAAATTGTCTTTCTGCTACTGCTCATATGTACTTCATTATTTTAGAAGGTATTGATTTAATGTACTAAAAAAAGTTCCATTGATGGAGTGCTTTTGCACTCCAGTCACACCTTTGGATCTATTTTTGTTCATTTATATAATATTCAGTGTCTCCAGTTACTGGTGATTCTTACTCTAGATTACTAAATTTACTAATGGAATTTATAAAGCTTCTTTCACCTCAAATGCTAAACCATTGCATATAAACTGGTGCCTTCGTGACAAATCACACATTCACAGAAACACAGGATGGGTGAGGCTGGGAGGGACCACTGTGCGTCGCTTTTAGCAGAACACTCATAGTATAGAACCAAATTTGTTCACAGTACTGCATCCAGCTCTGGGGTGACCAACACAAGAACAACCTGGACCCATTTGAGCAAATCCAGAGGAGGCCACTACATTGATCAGAGAGCTGGAGCACCTCTCCTGTGCAGACAGGTTGAGAGAGTTGGGAGTGTTTAGCCTGGAGAAGGAAGGCCTTGGGAAGACCTAATTGGAGCCTCCAGTACTTGAATTGTACTTCCAAGAAGGCTGGGGAGGGACTTTTTATTAGGGCATGTAGAGATAAGAGGGACTGGCTTTAAACTGATTTAAATTAAAGATTAAAATTAGGTGTTAGAAAAAAATTCTTTTCTGTGAGAGTGGTGAGGCACTAGAACAGGTTGCCCATAGAAGCCGTGGATGCCCCATCTCTGGAACTTTTCAAGGCCAGGTTTAATCAGACTTTGTGCTGCCTGGTCTAGTGGGAGGGTCTGGCCAATGATAGTGGACAGCTGGAACTAATTGGTCTTTAAGATTTCCTCCAACCAAAATCCTTCTATTACTCCAATTCTAACTTTTAGGAAGGAAAAATATGAGTTAAAGACTTCTGTTACAGCGAGAGTCTCTGTCTGCTATGGCCTGCTTACATTGAGTGGTAGATCCAAAGCCCCATAAAGTGTGCTTGGTGTATAAAGCTGTTGTATCCATTGGAAGCACATTCCCAAATCATGGAAGTGAGAGAGATTGCCTGTCAGATGTCTGTTCACTGGGTCATCACAAGTGCTTACGTAGGAGGTAAGAGAGTTAAGGATGTGACAGAGCTCAGTGGACCAGCATGGGGAAATTCTGGGAGGCATTGCAGTCCATAGGACAGCACAGTGAATGGATCCTCCATACCTGGAGCTTCCTCACTGTCAGGACTGATCCTAATTAGAGGGCTGCTGAGATAGTTTAAAAGCCTTATGGCAATCTTTTAGCCTTTCTTACCTATGGATTATGTGGTTATTTAATGGTTGGAGAGGTGTTGGATTTCAGCTGTGTATTTTTAGCTGCAGTAAAGTAGAATGTTTTTCTGTCAAGGATCATAGTTCCAGAAACACAACAAATTGCTACAACATTTGGGTTGTTCTAGGTTATCAACAGTGTTCATTTCCTTTTGCCAAATTGTTTTAGTATCTATACTTCCCTGGAAATTCTGTCATCCAAAAAAGCCCTGTGCTTGAACATGATTAGCTTTTGAAATATAAAAGCATAGAAAAGCACAAGAAAATATATTTTAAAGATTTATCATCTTTAAATATATTTTTATATTTTTTCATTAATTAATGTAACTTTTTCATTTTAGATTTCAGCACAGCTTCCCCCTAAAACAAAATAATATCATTAATGTGAAAATAGAAGGTATTTCCAAGAATTAAAACAAAAAGGTTGGGAACATACCAACTTTCCCATAAAACTTGTGCAGATTCACAGAAGCAAAATATAAAGCCATTTTTCAAAGTTCTTAAAATTTTGCTACATATGTTTTTCACAGTATTAATAACATTATACGTCATAGCCATTGAAATACTCTTTGAAAACTTTACCCAATTCTTAAGAAAAGTTATCTTAGTGACAGAAGACATCAAATGGTAGGGTTCAGTAGCTTTCTGAAATAATTACTTGGGCTTCTAGCCAGACAGGTGTGTGAATAATAAAATCCTTTTCTTCTATTTTCTTAGAATAGAAAAAATGTGTTCTGCCCATTTAAAACTTGGTTTTAAAGATAGGTGCATGTATAGTTTGACAAAATTTTGCTTTAAGAATATTTCCCCATATATCTAGTCTTGCATCTATTATAAGCAGTGATTAAGAAAGGCTAAGTATATAAGATGATGAATTGTCTAAAAACAATCAAATGGAAAAAGAAATTATCTTGCATGCTTTCTCTATTGAATTACAGTCACACTTCACTTTAGTGCCAGCATTTGCTGTCATTCCAATTACAGAAACCTGGAAATGGAGGAGTGTTTTGTTATATACTCAGAAATAATTAAACTTTGGAGCAGGTTTCCATGACTTCCGAGTTATGTGCAGAAAGTGCCTCATAATGGAGCTGCAGTTGCTCCTGGTATTATACCAGGCTGCATTGTGAAGAGAGGCATATTAGAGAGAATCAGTGAGAATGAAAGTCACACTGAAAGAAATAATTTGCCTACTGCAAACTTGAATTGGTATAATACTTTCTCTTTGACTTTTAAATTTCATACAGAAGAAATAAGAAATCTTCAGAGTTACTTTCAACTGCTAACAGCCAGAATGCCAAGAGAAAAGTTTGGAAGTTCAGTTTTATTCTGTCTGGCAGCATTCTGCTGGTATCAATTCTATGTCCTTCACTGTGTTGGTGAATAGACCATGGACTCTGTTACTTATGAAGTATTTGTGGTTTTGGAAAAATCTCATTTAACAAAGCTAAAAGTGAAACAGTCATCATTATATAACCTTGTATGAATTTATTGAAAATAAAATCCATCACAAACAATACTGCTCTATTTTGTACATTTTCCATAATTAAAAAGACTATTTGAACTTCTCTTTGGCAGAGCACTTTTTATAACAATGGTTTGTTTCAAGTCAAAAAATCAAGAATCAAAATTTTTAAAATGGGTTTTTTTTTTAAAGATATCCCTTATATTCTATAAATCAAAATTTTATATATTAATATGCAATTAACTTAATAAAAGGTCCTTAAAATAAAGCTTATCTAAAATGGCTCAAACATTGCAGATTTAGCTGAAAAGCCTGAAAAAAGACAATATTAGTAACTTTTTTGAAAGTCATTCTGTACAAAGCTTCATATCTGAATTACTTTAAGCAGGCCAAACTGCAAAGGGAGAGTGATGTCCTGAAGAGTTACTTTTAGCTAATTAGACAAGCAACTCAATGTAAGCTTCTGGATCAAAATGATAAATGTGATTTCTGTGTGTGTGAGCAAGAAAGGCGGAAAACAATTTCCTCTCTGTGTACACTATTGATTGTGATATTGGTTGTACTGTATTTCATTGTGTCCTGATGTGCAATGCAGCAGAACCTAGAAACCATAAAAGATGAAAGATATAATTCAAAAACCCTCAAAGAAATTGGTGATATTTTTTTATAAAAAGGGATGCAGAAAGATACTTGAGTAAATCAGTGTGTCAGGTTTTTGCTGAAGGATGACTGTGGGGATTATGGTGTATACAAAGGTATCACCCTTCTTTAATGAAGACAAGCACAGGATGCAGAGTAGGTTTCTTTAGCACTGCAGAGACCAGCATGTTAGAACCAATGGCTGAAATTTGTAACTGAAGGTCTGAATTGATAATAACCCTCCAAAATAACTGTGGGTATAAATGATGATAATTGGTGCAAACTAGCAATTGAAGTGGTGGCTTCTTCTTGTAGCTTTGTTAAGATTATACTTCATGTCTTTCTAAAAAGGGTTCTCTAAGCAGCCATACCTTAGTACAGTTGTAAATGCAGGAAGTGCTAAGACCTGAAAAGAACAGAAGAGATTGAATTCTAATGTAATCTGCATTAAAAAAAAAAAGTGATTATGTGCAGAAAGGAATTAAAGAACGAATAAGCAGTAAAGAATAAATGCACATGATGAGATATGGCTGCATATCTGATGTGTGTTGCTGAGTCATAAATTGTCTTACATTCGTATTATCAAGAAATCTCTGCATCTTCGATGCCCTCACTCCTAGGTTCTATAACATAAAATATTAACTAAATTGAAGTAATATGTAATTATTTCTTTACAAATATAATTATTTCTTATTGCAATAAATTCTTACCTAAGTGACTTGGTGAATCAGGTAGTATATGTATTGGCTGATTAATATATGAGGAAGTTATTACCTACAGTGAATAAATAGGCTTCTCTGGAGAGATACTAAGCAAAATTTTATTTTCTGTGCAGGAGAGGGTTTGTTTGTTTAAAGTTGTAATATTAAGTAATGCTAGACTAGAAAGCTGTATCATCCTTCAAAGGACCTTGGTTGTAAAGTTAAGAAAACATTCTTATCTCCACAACCACTGGACTGCAGCAGAAAAACAAATATATTAACCAGTAAAAGAAACATGAATTTCCCTCCAAAACTCATATAAATATTTTACAATTGCCTAATTTCTCAGGACCTAAATTGATTATAAATAGTTTATATGTTTTTTTCTGAATCTGTAACCTGCAGGACTGTTTAATCATATCCTGTCTGACTCTTGCTCTGCAGTACTGTAGATAAGCAGTGCATCAGTGCCCCCTGCAGCCTTAAAGCACTAGTATAACAGTTAAAAAACCCCCAACGCTATTGATCGCTGTTGAAATAACTATTCAGAAAAAGAACAGCTTTAAATCCTGTTGTATCCTTTCCTTTTTTCTCCTTCCTTCTTTAAAAGTGAAATTGCAGCTCTTGGCTAAAGAAGAAATTCTTCAGAAATGTAGCTTAAAACTCAAGACAGACCTTGATATATTTGTGCGAAGGAAAAGTCCCTTTTTTTACGCTCAAATACACTGGCATATGAAAAGCAGAAATCAGAAGCATAAGAAATTGAGAATATATGTGTAAACTTTAAAATGAATAGTTATAAAAAAGAAAGAAATTCTGACTTTCAGAAGACCAAGTTCTGTAATGTGTAGAATATACAGAGAATAGAGAAGTGCTGCTTCATCGTGCTAAACTATAGGTATTTTTACATTTTCATGTATATTTTTGAAAATTTACTCAAAATTATGTATATGATATAAAGATAAGTTTAATTTGTTTCCTCTCATTCAGCTCCTACCCACATATTTCTAAAGTCATTGGCAAATTTCTAGACACAGTATTAGTTATGGGTATGCAGATTTCTTATGAAACTCTGAAGTTTCAATAAAGCAATGGTTGGCAATAGCAGGAATCTAAGGTAATTCATCTATGTATGAGGACAAGGAAGGTTTTCAGTTCATAAAATCATGAGCTGTTAAAATTGCCAACAGTGCCAAAAAGAAAACATGAACATAAATAAAATCAATTTTAAAAAAACACCTGTCTATGCAGTGCATTAATTTTTTGAGATATATGTGCTTCTGACCAGTTTTCTGAAGCCAGATTTCTCCATTTTCCCTCTCTGTACCCGTCTTGAAATTAAGAGATAGATAGAAGATGATGCTGCACTGCTAGAACCCATACAAGGTCCTACTTGACAAAAAAAAGTGACTTGGCATTTCTTTACTGCCAAAAAAACTCTTATTTAAATAGCAAGATATGTGAAATTTTTACATCTGTAAGGATGAAGGCTGGAAGCCAAATTACATTAGTCAATTGAAAACGCATTAATTTCTTAGAACTAACTGTCTAACATAGTTCACTGATGTTATAAAATTGAGTTAGTATGGTATGGAAATGACAGGAAATTATTAAATCTCTTCTGAGCACTATAAACACAAGTGTGACATCAGTAACTGGCTTCCAGAATTTATCAATTAAAAAATCCATTTCATAAACCAGAAGATATAAAATATTCTTGACTGAATTAAAAACAATCAAAAAACATTGGCAGCATTCAGAACTCTTAAGTGGTGAGATAGTTCTGGTTGCAAGTGAGATTAGTTTTATTTACAATAAATAATTTTTCCCCTCAGAATAACTTTCTTATATAAACAGACTAAGGTAAATTCTCTAATTTGGGAATATGGCCCTGCAACCTTTGACAGATTTTTATCAAGTTGGATTAATTGAATAAAATTACTATTTTTTACTTTAAAAAGTATATTTGTACCTCCTAAACCCTCCTAAACATTTTGCAAATGGCAAAGTACAATCGGTTTGCCTTGGTGCATTTTATTTTCGTAATCTAAATATATAGCTTAGATATTTTATGTCTTGATTACTGAATGAGTTGTCTAAATTTTTCACAAGGAAAGCAAGTATTTTTTTTAATTAAGAAAGTCAGCAAAACATACATCTTACGTCTTTTGACTGCTTGATTCATAAGGTTGTTTTGCTGATACAATGATGAGCATTTGGCTGATATTGTTAAATCTGACCTGCTTTGATACCATGACCCTCTTAAATGACTAATACCAATGCTTTAAACATAGCTGCCCTTCATGATTTAAACTTACTCAAGAAAGAATGGCTGAAGAATATAACTCAGTTTGAAGGTAAAAATGAGAAGTGTTCTCTGCCATTGAGAATAGTCTCCCAGATTTTCCTCAGGTTTGTTTTTTACTCTTGTTTTGAGACTTGTTTTGTAGTTGGAAAGAACAAATAGCTTTACAAGTGGTGTTGCCTAATGCCAAGTCATAGCCAGGTACCCAACCCATCAATGACATTGTAGTTGGGTTCAGGTAGTGCTTAAGATAAACAAAAGCTGTTAGGATCAATGGATGCAAAATATCTAAAATTTCCAGTATTACTCTGGAACAGCATGATCACCTGATAATTTCAATATAACATAGTTTTAGTTCATTATGTTTTCTATCTCGCTGTGATCTTGCCCTCTTACAACCTTTGGGTTGATAAGAAGATGGGAGGGTGTGAATAATCCATTTATGACATTTTTCTGCCGAATAATCCACATCAATGTAACTCAACTCCTTAAGTATTCCTTAATTATTCATAATCTTAATCAAAAGTGAATAGTTTAATGCAGAGCAGAGGCATGTTCTGCTGCACTTGATCTTATTTCCTGTGCAGTTTTGAATATTGCTCACGTACTGGAAGGAAAGACAGAAATCTGCTGACAAGGCATCTGGAGCTTCCCTAATTCTTGTTTGTGGACTGTTATTTTTTCTTCCTGTTCTTCACAGGAAAAATAAAACTTCTCAGTCTTGATAATATTGCCTGTTACTATCACTCCATGTTTTAAGATTTTCCTAGGTTAGAGTCACATTCTGTTACACGTGTAAAATAACAGCAATTCCTTCATTGCAAACTTAAGCTGCTTAAAATGTTAGAAAGATTAGGTTGTAAAAAGGTAAGGTAAGCTCTATTCTCTGCTGTAAAGGCATATGATTTATGGGAAATGCTTTTGGGAAGAGTTTTCAATACATAAAAGTAGTTTGGGATGTTTTTCAGCTATATAATCAAAACACAAATGATTTTAAGTGTACTGCAGTGAGAAGAAGTAGGAAATTTTCCTCACTCATCACAGTTGTTTTATTTAGTACCATCTCTAGTCGATTGAGAAAGTTGGTTACTTTTTTTAGAATGTGATGAACTGGAGATACCTCTCTGCATATAGATTGTCTATAGGGAGAACCATAGTGGTCATCTCAGTCAAGTTTCAAATCTCTCAGGCAGATAATGTTTGACAAAGTGAATTCTGTCCTAGAGTTTTATTTGCAGATGAAATTTCTTCAAATATTTAGAAGGAAAAGGACTATACTGGGTGGCATTCTAATGCCTTGGAGAATCAGGAATCCAAAAGAGATTGAACATGAGGTCATAAGTATCAAACTTCTTGATTACTTTGTTATTGATGGTTTTCCTTGGTGCTCTCAACATCATAGTTGCAGTATTTGTTCACTCTCACATAAAGTTAGAGTGTTTATTACAAAAACACATTTGGGGCAAAATTCAAGTAGTTTTCCAATTGCATGAAAGATAAATATTACTTATACCAGCATTTAACAGTCTTCCTTTAGGAAAATCCCACTAGTAAGAACACAAGATTGTTTAGTGTACCCTTACAGTCATTTCAAGAAGGGAAAGTCATCTACCAACATTGCATCTTACACTGAGACATGCTAAAATATGATAGTGCTGTAGGGGAAAAAAAATTAAATTGTAAATGATAGCAGCCAGTAGATAAAAGGGCACATATATGAATATCCAAAATTGAACGTTTTAATTCTTAAACAGACACCTCCTCCTTCAATCAATGCAAGTGGTTGTGCACTTTGACAATATCTGGACCAAACAATAGTAGCACACCCTAAAGCCTGCAGTTAATAAAGTGACTTGAAATAAAAGCATCAATTAGGAGGCTGATCTCACACTGTATTTCTGCACGGAGAGACTATTGGTGATCGGAAGCCATCTGGGGCAACCATGAAATGGTTAAGTTTTAAATTCCCAGTGATGTAAGGTAGGAGATCAACTAAACTTCTACCTTGAACTCACAGAGGGGGGACTTTGGATGCCTCTTCAGTACTCTATTTCAGAAAGTCCCTTAGAAAACAGTATTTAATAACAAAGTGGTCCTCTTTGATAACAAAGAGGAGGTTATCCTTTTGTGCCAAGAGATGGGCTAGTGAGGAGGAAGGGTGGCCTGGCTGAACAGGGAGCTTTCACAGGAACTTAGAACAAAAAGACAGTTTAAGAACTTTGGAAGAAGGGGCAGGAAACTCACAAAGAGTACAAGGATATCATTAGGTCATGTAGAGAGAAAATTAGAGAGGCAAAAGCTCCGTTAGAATTCAATCTGGCCACTGCTGTGAAAGGTAATAAAAAGTGTTTTCATAAATACATTAGCAGCAAAAGGAAAAAAAAAGTCTCCATTTCCTTGGAGGGGAACACTGTCACCTAGAAAGAGGAAAAGTCTGAGGTATTTAACTCCTTCTTTACCTCATTCTTTAACAGAAAGACCAGTTATCCTCAGGGCAACCAGCTGCCTGAGCTGGTAGGGGCAGAATAGACCCCTGCAATCCAGGAGGAAGTAATTAGTGACCTGCTGAGCCACTTAGACACTCTGAAGTCTGATGGGCCAGATGGGATTCACCCAAGGGCACTGAGAGTGGTGACAGAAGAGCTCACCAGCCACTCTCATCATTTATCATCAGTTTTGGCTAAAAGTTGAGGTCCCAGATGACTTGAGGGTAGCCAGGAAAGAAGGTCAACCTCATGGCTGGAAGAAAGATCCTGGAAGTGGGGAAGATACGGAAGATAAGAGAAATGCCTGGAGATGAATACCAGGGGATGCACAGAGACCATGGCTGGAAGCAGTCAAGACCAATTACTACAGACAGCAGCTCACTGTGAATCAACATGACTCTCCAGTCAAGCTTCCCAAACCACCAGCAACCTCCCTGCTAGAAGTGAAAGTGGAAACCCAGTGAACATAACAGTGCATGGGGGAACTGAGGGCGCATGGGAGTGCATGAGAAACAACTAGGGTAACAGCTCTGTTCTCATCAGTTCTTAAATAAACCCTTATATCCAGTTTAACTATGGGCTGTTGTTTACTCTCTCACCTGTCATGCATTTTATTGATTGTAAAATCATTTCTTCCTCACAGAAAAAAATTACATGAAGTCTATTATTTTAGTTCCTTATTTTGTAAAATACCTTGTAAAATTCTATTTAGGATGTTTCAAATACTGTATTTTTTCATTCTCTCATTTAATATTACAGAGATTTTTTGTCCTGTCATATTTATC
>NW_005054332.1:2987968-3053906 GCF_000277835.1 Geospiza fortis
TTAAATGCCAAATTACTGATGAATAAATGATGTTTGTGTTTATGCATGTCAGCCATTCTCAAGCATTAAGATATAATTAGAAATTAAGTCTGGAAGAAAGACTAGATGATACAGTACTCTGCATTTTTAACTCTTTCTGTATTAATAATTTCTACATGTCATTCTCCTCTTGCTTTCAGGACAACTTGTATGTTAATTTTTATAGTGTGTGAAACAGAATGCTTTTTTAAATTCCTATTTCTCTCCAGTAACAGAGTCCTTGAATAGAAAAATGCTTTCTATACAGGAATCTTAATTAACATTTATAAAATGTCATGGTTTAACCCCAGCCAGGAACTAACCCCCACTCAGCCACTTGCTCAGCACTCCCTGGTGGGAAGGGGGAGAAAATCAGAAGGTATAAGTAAGAAAACTTGTGGAGATAAAGACAGTTCAATAGGTAAAGCTAAGCCATGGACAAGCAAAGCAAAACCAGGAATTCAATCATCACTTCCCACAGGCAGGTGGAGGCTCAGCTATCTCCAGGAAAGCACTGCTCCATCACTTGCAACACTGACTTGGGAAGACAAATGCCATCACTCCAAATGTTCCTTCTTCTTCAGCCAGCTTTATATGCTGATTGTGACCCAGCACAATCGGCTGGTTGTGGCCCAGCACAATGAGGCGACTGTGATGGGGTGTCCCTTTGGGCAGTCGGGATCAGGCTGTACACTCCCAGCCTGCTCACTGGTGCCGTGGGGTGAGGAGCAGGAAAGGCCTTGACTGTGTGCAAACGCTGTGTGTCAGCAACTAAAACATCTCTCTATTACCAACACTGTTTCCAGAACAAATCCAAAACACAGCCCCATATTTGCTACTATGAAGAAAATTAGCTCTCCAGTGAATACCACAAATGTCAATTTTCCCTACTTTTTTAAGCTGGTAAGAACTATTTTCAGCACATGGGGAAGCTAATCCTAAAAGAAATAAGGCAGTTCATCTGTAAAAATAGTTTAAAGGCCTGAACTATTCTTTTGTGAGACCTCTAAAAGCAAAGCATATACTCTCAAAACTGCACTTTATCTCTAATGCAATCAGAGTACATTGATTTTCCAACCTGCCATTCATTTCTGGAAGCATCTTGATTGTGTTAAGAGTCCTCCTCACACTTGTTAGGATCTGAGAATGCCTCTGTTTTACAGGAGTGTCTCAGAAAGAACAATATCTCCTAAATATTCCCAGAAGTTGAGAAGAGACTGTAAAAGACAGGTCCACTATTGATACATCCCTTCTTTCTGTTTTTATTCCTCAGATCAGTGATAAGAGCGCTCTTCTGGTTTATCAGATTCTTTACTTTGGTTCCGTCCTTAGCTTGGTGGAATTATAAACACCTTCCAGAAGTGCTGTGAGAACTCCCCAAAGCGGTCTGTTTGTCTGTTCTGTCCCGCATGAAATAAGCACTGACTGGGTTGAACGGACAAAGGATAAGTGTTCACATATGGTTCCCCATCCCTTGGGCTAGAATATTTACCTGAGTACAGATTTGTGTTTTTCCACTGTGTTAATTGTTTTTTAGGCATATGTCTTGAAGCATTTAAGGGTTTTTTCTTGTCAATGCAGGGTAGTACCCATCTGGAGAATATTCACTGTGGGCAAAGACCAAAGTTTGGCTACTATAGCCCCAAAAATTACCATGCAGAAGTCTTGCCTGAATGAATTATTGCTTAGGAAATCAATTGCATATTCAGCATCTAGAAGTGCTCCTCCTTAATCCCTCACAGACACATTGTGCAATAATATCGTATAGATAGATCATGAATTTTGGAGTCTAAATTATAGATGGCATCAATGAGGAGATGAACTGCTTGAACTTAGATAGAATCTTTGGTAAACAGTAGGGGCTCCATTCTGGAATTGTGATTTTTGGGATAGTTGTCGTAGCATCTCTGTTACAGGAACTCAATTTATCCAGTACAATTTAGTCAGCCATTTACGACTGAAACAGAATGCTTATATTCTAATTTTACAGAGCCTTTTCAGAAGGAAAAGTACAGTGTCATATTGAAAAACAAAATAACATTTTTCATCTGCTGAAAGAATCTTCAAAGAGAGAATGGACGTATTTATTTCCTTTCAAAACCACCAGTTCTAACAAACAAAAGCAGTTGCAGAAATCAACAAAAAGATGCAGTGCTTAGGCCTTTCAAGTGCTCTTTTTCTAAATAGCAGCTAAGATGAAACTGGTAAGAGGTTTTCCAACTGTGATTATTGACTAAATGTAAAAGAGAAAGCTGAAGTTCACACAAATTTGAGATTTGTTTTAACTTCAGAAAGAGTAAGATTTGCACACTGGTCCACTCAGTGCTCAGTAGTTTGACTTCTTTCTTTTTTTTTTTTTTTGAGTTAATGTTTGGATCATTGGCACATGTGATCTTCTATGCTTAAGTAAAGATCAGTGTGAAGAACTGAAAGATTTAATGCTCCCTTATTTCTTCAAGCAAGCCAAGTAAAAACATGACTGAATTTGGTACAGAAATTCAGTTATTTAGTTTTAGCAAAACCATGGTTTTAACAATTGTCCTAAACTTATGGACTAAGGGTGTTTTCCAAGTATCATCTAATGAACACTCACTTCAATGTCTAGTTTAGAAAGGTTTTTTTAATTAAAATTTCAACATATTGTTGCTGCAATATCTTATTTATCCATTGCAAAGTTCATGGAATCTATTTACTTTGCAGGAAACAACAGGAATATGGTTCAGTACATGTATTTCCTTTTCCTCTTTCTGCTTTCATCTGTCTGTAACTGACATTTCTTCCTATATCTAGCCCCACTATGTATCCTGGAGTTTAAATTTTTCCTTCATATTTGTAAACAGAGCTTTCCTCAGCTTCATTATATCTGTTAATTTCACTCTCACATCCTTGACTGCATTGTATATTGAACATATTTTTTGCATTGCTGAGTTTGCACCATTAAATGAGATTCTGTGTGTGCAAAAGCAGTTGCAAATAATGATGTTATTCCAGGTGTGCATTTGTAATGGAAAGCTGCAACTACAGTATCACTGAGTTCTGCTACCAAATGTGGCTTGTAGGAGGAGGAAGCTGGGCTCACAGTCTGGAACATACACTGAAAATTTAATTTTTTAAGAGATATTCCTAGGCATATATAATCTACATTCAGAAAACTGACCCCCAGCACTTCCAACTAAAACAAAAATTGTCATGAGTGAGGAAATCAGATTCACATATCAACTGCAGAGTATAAACAATCCATATCTGGTAAGCTCTTGAATTGTTTTCCCAATTACTGTGTTGAGTGATGTAAATGGTGTCTCCAGGAGGGTAAGTGCACAGATACACCGCTCTGTGGATCCATTGAAATCAGTGAGATGCCATTTAAAGTACTCTGCTTGACATGGTTGTGAACAGTGAAATAAACAGCCTGTAAAGGGCTTTATTAATTCCTGCCAAATTACATTGAAGGTACTAGGTATTTATTCCTGTTTAAACCAACATTTCCATGAAGTGCAGTTGTTTTCAGTTTCATAAACTTTGAAATTATATTATACCATGCATGCTAATGCTCTTGAAAAATCCTTCTTTTGGCTCCGAATTCTAAAATGTTCACTTAAAATAATATTCTGTCACAACCTAAGAAAAATGGCAGATGTACACTGAAGAAAACTGCAAATAAAAGCAGTTTCTTCCCAGCACAAACTACTTCATTGACAAGATAAAAATACAAACTGCCTTATCCCACTCATATCAGATAAGGCTAAATCCATTACTCCAGTAATAAAATGTTAAGTGCATAAGTACCAGAAGATATAGGCAGTGGAGATGTTATCATATCATGGGGACTCCCGTGCCATTGCTTGTCTCATCAACCTGCTTCATGGGAAATGTCAGAGTGCTTGTGTAGACACATCTGCCATCAGCCTGATAATGAATTGCTTGGGGGAAAAGTCTGCTCTCTTTGCAGGTCTGAGTTTGAAGTCCATTATATAAAAAGATCACCCTGGGGAAAAAAAAAAAAAAAGTTCTCTTAAATTTAGGTGGAATTTTTTGCATTTCAGTTTGTGTCCATTGCTGTGTGTCTTGGCCACCAGCAAGAAACATCTGCTTCCATTCTTTCTCCTTCCCTTCTCCCTCAGGTATTTTTACAAATTGACCAGAATCCCCAGAGCCTTCCTTTCTTCAGGCTGAGCAACTCTCCTGGCCCTGGTGCAGGGGCTAAACTGGCAGCACACAGCTCAGCCCTGTCGAGGCTGAGCCCCTCACTGCCAGGTCAGCACAGAGCAGGGCATCCCAGAGGCTGTGTTAGCTTTTTGAGCTGCAGTGCCTCTAACTTCACACACTGATGGTTTCAGGCTCTTACAGGATAGAGGAGAGTGTATGGGAGAGGGAAGCACAGCTGATCTGGGTATGTGTGCTTTTAGTTTAATAACGTAATGTTGAACATGACCTCTAAGTACTATATTCCTGCCATTCAGTTCATCATACATCTCATGAATGGCAAACAATGTAATGTAAAATAAACAAGACTTTAAATTGCGCTAATGTCTATGTTTAGACAAGCATTTCGAGTTTATGTGCACTCAGCTATGAAGCACAAGCTTGCAGGCCTTTAAAACTCAGCTTTCTGAGGTCATTGTAAGATTAAAAACAATGTGTTGATGCTTGCAGCAAGCTAGAAGATCTTTGTGTGCATTATTGACCTGAAAGGCAATGACAGGCTGGGAAATTGAAAAGAATAAAAACAAATACAAAATTGTGGCCTTGTTGCAGAGTAACAGTGAATCAAGTTTTGCTTGATATATTTTTGTTACACTTTGTCAAAACTTTCAACACCTCAATTACTATTTTACTTTAAATGCTTCCCAGCTCTTTATTCAAATAGTGTTTTAGTTAAAATTCATTGAGCCGAGGTCATTGCTTATTCACAGCAGCAGCCTGAACGGCTTGTGAGCGCAGCTGCAGATGTTTGCCCCACTAACCAGCTCCAGCAAACCCTTCCCTGCTTTTGTGGTAAGGCAGGGAGCTGCGGGGAGCCTGGAAGCAGTGCTGGCACCAACGCAGTCAGGCACCATCTAGAAGCAAAACATCCAGAACAACACTGCAAAGGCTGACATCCTGTGAAAAATTAGCAAATGAACCGGGGAGAAATCAGCCTACCAAGTAGCTTTCCTTTCTCCTCTGCAGATTAGAACGTCAACCAAAAAATGAAAAAAAGCTGCATTACTTGCGCTCATAAAATTTCATTTAAAGCGCACTGCTGTGATTCTGTTTTAGAGAAAAATGGTAGCTTCCCATCAGAAAGGGGATGTGAAACATCCACAGCTGGAAATCAGTGCTTTCAGCAGAGACAAGAATGCACCTGCCAGTCAGACAGCTCTCCCTCTTGTTCAGCATTTTACCCCTGACAGTAGCTGTGACCAGGTTCAGAGAAGTAAATTTTGCAGTGGTCAAATAGGATTATCTGACATTAGAAAAATGGTCTCTCTAATAGCTACTAGTAAGAGCTTAGTTTATACTGTGTTAATTCCCCAGGTTTTATATAGTTTTTGTGGACTAATTTTTTTTTTCAGCAGTAACAGAAAAATCAACAAATACCAGTAATTGCTCCCAATAAATTTCTCCTGTAAATGTCTAAATCTTTATGTAAACCTGCTATTAGTTCAGAGTTTCTACAACATTTAGGTTATGCTTGGTGACAAAATCAAGATTTTTGGTTTATTTACTTTTAATCAGAGATTGTAATCCCAGCAGGTGACTAAGCATTTTTAATTTGCTGTGTTAGCAAATACAAGATTTGCCGCACTTGCTGATAGAAGATAACACATGTTAATGCACCCTTAATGCTGCTCAGAATGGAATAGCCTACATGAAGCTCACAGAGTTATTTCCCTTAGGAGAAAAGTATTGTTATATTATCCAGCAATTATGTTATTTTCATTGTATTTATATAAATGGAAATGTTATTATTCAATTCATCTAAATGGAAATACACAGTAAGTCACTTAATTTCTAAAAGTTTCAAGCCTTTTGTTAGCAAGTGCTCTGCCTCAAAAATATTTAAAGGATTTATTGTCAGCCACCTTGATGACTGCCATATTTTTGGATGCTTTTCTCTCATATAAAGTAGATAGCTGCCTTGAAATCCTCATTGCTAAGCACCACAGTGTCTGTATTTTGGCTATTTTGTGTTTTGGATGCATCCCTGCTTAAGTATCCCATTCTGATGTTTTCCTTACTATTACGACTCTGCACATCTCTTTACTGTCACATAAACCCTGTGTCCCTTTTATTTGTTCCCAGGCTCCAGTCCTCTCTCAGTTACTGTGCCTTTCTTTGGGTCCCCTTAGATATTTACTTTGCCCTGAATTATTTATCGTCTTCCTCTGTCCACCTCCTTTTCTTTCCTAGCTGCCTGTGGGCATGTATCCTTTTTTTTTTGCTGTATTGATAATTTAGAGAAGTAGATTTTTAATAGTGAAATTAACAGAAACTTACTTACCTGGGATGTGTTATGTTGGGCAGAGTTTTTTTCAGAATATTATGAAGTTTGTTGGTGCTTTCTAAAATATGTCTTAAAAAAAGTAAATTATTAAAATCAGTTTTCATGTAAGTGGGATATATAAAAAATTTGAAAGCTAGACTTAAGAAGAAACTAAACAGATGCATGGAATGGTGAATGCAATGTCACACTGAATGCATACCCACCTATCTTGTTTCTGCAGTTGCAATCTACTGGTGCATCATCACTTTCCAATGCTTCTTTTTAAGACGTACTCACAACTCTCGAACATGGTGAAGCAAAATTTTTAGCTACAAGATACAAGAGTAGGTGCCAAAGAGAAAGGAAAGAGCACAGCAGGAGCCAATATATGGGCTTCTTTCAAACAGAGTTGACAAACAGGTGATATTAAACCAAAAAAAGTCGCTTTTTCTTTACCTTTCCCCTTTCTCCCCAATATTTCTGTGAATTAAAAGATACTGTGTTTCTGTACTACAGCTTTTTCCCTTCTGCTATGCATGCTTCATCTACCTGTATGGAAGTCTCTTATAGAACTGCCTTACAAGTTTTGGTAACTTCAAGCAATAAGTTCTTTAATAAGTGAAGCCTGTGTTTATTTTTTTACTGCTGTTGACATCCACCAAAAATGAATTTTGAGAGCCCATAAAACTGTGCTTCTTGCATGAAGGCTATTCCTTGCTCCCTGACAGGAAAAAAATACCTTCACTGTGTTTTTGCTAGTTTTTTGGATGAGGACTAGATATGGGAATTCCTTATGTATTCATATTTTCTTAAGTATAGTCTGAATTTCTGTTTAAAAACAACAAACTATTATAAATTGAAGCTTAAGTACAGTAACTAAAATTAGATCTCACAGGGTTTTTTTGTTTTGATGTGTTGTCTCTCTCCTTTCAGAATCTCTGTACCCACACATCTATCAACAGCACTCCCTGTAGTTTCTTCTGATGTGCCTCACTTGCCTGACCGTGGTGTGCCCTCTCAGATTTCCCCTGCATTGCCATCTGTGTGCCAGGAAGGACTGTGCCATAACGGAGGGACTTGTCACCCTCTCTCTCTGCCTACTGGGGCCACCTCGTTCCAGTGTGACTGCCCAATGCACTTCTCTGGGCGATTCTGTGAAAAAGGTAATGGTGATTAATTTTTTCTCTGTTAGTTATGAAATGAAAGTCTTATTTTGCTTTGGAGGTGAAAAGGGGGAAGAGGTATTGATTGTCATATTTCTCTGCTTTTCATCCCAGTTACTTTTAGTTAACTGAGGAGCAAATTCATTGAGGTAACTAGAATAATACTTATTTGCAGTGTAAATTAGGTGATATGAGTCAGGCACACTCCTAAGGGTTGCAATTTAGGTTAATGAGAAAAACATTGCATTATTTGTGCAAAATTGTAGTGCACAGTTTTAATGTATGTTTTTCAGTGTATTATTTCTGGGACAGAAGTAAGCTGACTTCCTCAAAAGATTATGTTTTCCATTTCTACAGGCTGGGTTTTTTCCATCACTGTGCCAGATCCTTTGTTGAAAAAGCTTTTCTTTTTCTCTGTAACTCATTTATACTTCTACTACTGGTGCTCATAGAGCACAGATCAATCAAATGAACATAATTGGAATTTGAATAAGAAAACAATTATTTTAGTAATTTTGGTTTCTTTGTAAAATGAATCAAGGCTATAAGGCAAACTGATCAATATTTCTGTTTTGTAATTGTAATTGCTTTTCATTATTGCTTTTCAGAAAGTTCTTTTTAAACCAAATTTCATAGCTGGCTTCAAAAACTGTTTTAGCTTTTAAGGTACTGTTGTTTATGAATTGCAGTAGATAATTCTCATAAAGGGCACTACTGATGTACAGGAAAAGAACCAAAAAATGTCTAGAATATGGTTATATAACTGTATCATCCTCCTAATGAACTTCCCACAGTATGAAGTAAAATCAGCTAGAGTTAAGAATGCCCTTGCCAGACTGCTAGTGTATGTGAGCTAGCATCACATTGTATTACTGTCTAAAAATAGGTCATTGCACTCCCTATATGTGAGAGCAGTCACTGACTGTCAGCTCAAAAAAAAAAAAAAGTCATGTTGCTTAGATATCAGAGACTATTTTACCATGTAGCCTTTTCAAGTTTATAATAAATCATATATTTGCAAATTTTCACTGTTAAAATTGCATCCCATATTTTCTACATATTTAGTCTCTGGACATACTCTTTGCACTTGCTTACAATACACTGCAGATGTGGAAACTGCAACATGAAGTAACGAAACTAAAAAAGGGTGTTTCCATAAAACATGAAATAGTTAGTTAGTGCTTCAATGAAGTATTTTCAACATTTCAATAAAATTTTTTATTGATTTACATACATTTCATGTGCCAGAATTTCCTTCTGAGTTCCAAAGAATGCAGTTGGCATCCTTTTTATCAGCATCATCTGTGCTGTTTTGGATGAGGGCTTTCTGGCTTTTTGCAAGGGTTATGCTAGGAGTAGGCAATGTTCAATTTAAGCAGGAATTTGACAGACATCCTGTGATAATAGGCCATATCAGTATGTGTGCATAACCACTCTGTGGGACTCCACACCACTGGTTCCTTCCACCAGTGTCTGATTGCTGCTTTCTTCTGACCTTCCAGCTGATCTGTCAGTCCCCAGGTGTCTTCTGTTGATGCCTGGAGAGGCTGACCTAGAGCAGTGGCTGTACAGAGTTAAAGAATAAAGTAGATATTTATTAAAAGCCCTTAAAGGATACACCTTGCGCAGCACAAGAGCCTGGCCAGGGCTACACTCAAGATGGACCCAAAATGGTCACACAATGGACAACTGGTCACAAGGTTTCACACTTTTATAAGTTTTCGTCGATTAGCATATTAGCATATTGGAGTTAATTGTCCAATTACAGCCTCAGGTTATGAAGTGCCATCCTCTCTGTTTGCTCTCTTCAATTTGCTGCTGTTTGTACTTTTTGGGCCTGAAGCTGTAGTGGCTGTCCTTGGTTCTCAGGCTGGAAAAGGATTGTTTTGTCTAACTATCCTGTGAAGGGAACTTGCAAACACTTTATATGAAGTCAGAGTTATGCATCAAGGCAGCACAGAATCTGAAAAATATGACAGCTAAAACTTAAGGCATCACTATAGTTTCATGTTTTTGATGATAACTGACATGGTCTGTGTTTGAATGATATTATCTGTGCTGAGTACTTCCATGTGCCCCAGATTTTAGGGGTAGTATCTTCTGTTTCATTGATTGAAAAAAGTGTTTTTATGTTGCTCTTTCAAAAATACAGTGTTCTGAGTAATTTTCTCCTTTGAAGCTAAGCCAGTGCAGGCCAGCAGAATTCATACATTGGAAAGAGTTGACTGCAAACTACACTTCCAAGAAATTTGTCTTCCAAGGAAGTTTATTTTAGTTGTGTAAATGAAGGGGACTTCTTCTCTCTTTCTTTCTGTGATTTTGTTTCAAAAATCATGTGTGAAAATATGACTGCATTATGACTGCGCCAAGATCAAATGAAAAGCAGGGGACTCTTGCATTAAGCTGCAGTTGTAACCGAATCTCTGATGGTTAGGACTGACTCTACATAAGGTACACCAGTAACCATTCCGTTCAATAAAACAGAATAGAAACTTTAAAGAAACCCTGAAACAAGCAGCTCCTTTGGAGAACATAACCTCAGCTGTACAACCATATAATCCTTTTAATGGTCAAACACCCTGTTTCCACGATGTATCTATTTTTTTTCCTAAAAGTGGAAGAGATGCCTTTTGCTTTCCTGCACCTTACATGATGTTGAGATAATAACAGAGATTAATATTTCCACATAGGTTGTTTAATAGTTCCAGCACTGGAAGAATAACGTTTCTTTTTCTTTTTTTGTGTGGAGTAGATGAATTAAGTTCTCTTTTCACAGAGCTCTGCTTTTACCCTCTAAAGCCCCCTGTTCAATACAGGGAACAGCCTCCTCCTTTTTGCTAGTACTCTTGGGTGAGTCAGGGCTGCCATATTTGACATGTTCATTGGCTGGGAGCTCACTGGGTCAGCTGCATCCCAGAGCTCATGCTGTCACATTGCATCTTTAGATAGATCAGAATTTGACTTGATGGATCCTGTATTTAGTAGCTGAAAAGTAACTACAGCATCTTATTTAATCCTAAATTTTCAATGAGATTGATAATTTAGTCTAATGAAACCAGAATTCGACCAAGTGAACTATGATTATAAACTTTTGATATTCAGAGACCTGTTCACCAAGAAATCTAGAGAGAGCTCATAATTATAGGAGATAAGAGAATCAGCAATAGTTTTATAATTATTTACCATAGACCTCCCGATGGAGAAAGTAAATTGTCATGTTTGCAATACAGAAACTTTATGACAGTCAAGAAATTTTTCTCTTGACTCCTTAATGATTTCTATTTATCTTAATGTGATCTGTTATAACATGCTATTATGTATACCTATAAATTTCAGCAATATATTTTCATTAATCATCTTTGTGATCTGCCTTTTACCTACCATTAACTAAATTTCAGCAAGAAACCTATCGTACACTTACCTGGCATATTAACAGTGCACATGGTTTTACAGCCACAGGGTTTTACATACAAACACTCCGTGGATATCTTAGCTTCACTAGAATGGGTGAATTTGTTGATTAAATGGCTATGGTAGATACACTTGGTTGGTTGCTAACTATTTTTGTTACAGTGTATAAGAACACCTTCTAAAGGGAGAGCAAGTGAAGTTATCTGTTTTAACTTAATCAGTGTTATTAAATGCAATTTCTTGGTTTTAATAATTTGTTCCTTGACTAGTAAGCTCTAGCAGGTTGTTCTGCCTTTACAAGAAATACATTCAATTCATAATTGTCCCTATGGATATATTAGACCACAGCAGTTTATCTAAATACACTGTCTACTTACTCTAAGCAGATACCTCTGAAATATCTCTAAATTACAGTTTTGGAAAATGGAAGTCTATCTCCATTTTTCTAAGGAAATAGAAAAGTGTACATACAAATTAGTGTATTTGCCAAATTGAAACTGAAGCTATCAACACTGGTTATAGACCCAAGGCCAAAGTGAAGATTTAGTATAGAGCATGGAAGGGCAACCATCTGAGGCCTCTGTTCTCTTTAATACTGCTTTCAGTATTTCCATTTTTCTATTTTTTTAATTACAAATTACCAAAGTTAATAGGAAATTAGAAGTTAGTACAAGATGTATTTTAAATCTTTATTAAAATGCAGCATAGAAAATATGTTTGTCACATAAAATTAATCAGTGGTGAGTGCTACATGACTGCTTTCATCCAATAGAAAGTGAGGATTTTATCAATAGGGTATGAAGGGTAGATAGTGTACTCTGCACTGCCCATTCTTCTTTTTCCTTTTGTATAAATAAGCTTTTTTACTTCGACTTTAAATGTATCATTCTTTCTTTATTAGCTAAGCTGTGTTATCTGCTTCATTGTGAAATTCCCTCACAAGTGGAAAAAACTGCTATGGCTCTGCTTTAGCATGAAAGCAGATGGTGGTGTATTACTGGAAAGTTCATAGCAATAGTTTGGAATATCACTGTCTTGCATGTGTGAAGATGGTATATCCTTGACTGTTAATTATAAGATTAACATTTTCAAGTCTCCAAAATTTTTAGTATTACGTAGAAGTTTTATAAATTGTTCAATAAAAAGTGTATTTAAATGTCATGTGTTAAAACCAGAAAATCTGTTGAATTTGATATGTTGCCTGTGTATATTTTGTACATTACTTAAAGGTCAACTCCTTTGACAAAGCTGCAAAAATAGCAGTAAAATGGAAGGCTGTTGCAGGCACTTAGGTTGGAACAGTCATACTAAAGACTTTGCTACATTTGTTCCCCAGGATACACTTGTTGAATTCCTGATTTGTTGAGAAATACTTGATAATATCACCCTGAACATTTGAAGTTTCTTTTACAGATGCTTTTCTAGATGTTGTTCCTAATTTAACATTTCTAGCTTGTGTCATTGACTACCATAATTCTTCTCAGACAAGTATGGGGAGTTTTGTCTTTATGTCTTTGGCTTTGAAAAGAAATGTAGTTGGTCCAATTTCTTTTATTTCAGCCATATTTAGAACAATCTCATGTCTCCAGTAGAACTATTTATCTCCTTAATAACATTTATACCATCTATTTATAATTTAAAACAAGTCTGTGACATTTTCTGTCAAAAAGAAAAGTGATCCAGTAAAAATGATACGAAAAAGGTTGAGGAAAGACAATTGCACTTTCATCTCCACATTCAGGTTTCAGTTTGAGGCACCCAGAAAGAAAAAATGGGATGTGGTTACCCCAAAACCTCTGTTTTTCCAGGGTTCAAGGGTTCTTTCACTCATTTTGTCCTCCTTCAAAATGATTCATACCTGGTAAGACTCCATGAGCAGAAAAAAAATAATGTGTTTAGAGATTTCTATAAATTCCCAGAGTTATTAATTTGATGTCATTAACCTCAGTTTATGTCTAGACTCGTGAGATACCTATTGATATCTCACTATTGGTATTTGTGTATGGAAACCTTTCAAAAGAATTCTGTAGTTTTTGGACTAGATTTAAAAAAATGTAGTAAGATTTCCCTTCAGACTTTTTTTTTTTAGGAAGTGGGGTTGAAAATCAAGAACACAGTAGGTTAGTAAAGAACAATCAAGGATTTAGCCAGTAGTTAACTTTGTATGCTGGATTTGATACACTAGTTGAGATTATAGCAATTTTCATAGGAAATAGTTAGCCATTCCCACAGTCTGATCCATTCAATATAGTTCAACAGAAATTTTATTTGGGTGAGCAATGCAAAAAGGAATTATATAAATTAATTTTCTTCTCTGCACTTTCACTTGAGGATATAATTTTGCACATTGATAGCAGACAATGCAAACCTTGTGAAGTGTGACTTGTCAACACTTTATAATACCCTGTGTCTGTGATTTTAGTAATCATATTAGCTTCACAGTTACCTGGACTTAACTTATGGCTCTTGCTTTTTTCGTTCCTAGTTTACAAAATTATTGAGACTTTTTCAAGATATCTGAAATATCTTTAATCCGATGACATCTTGTTCTATCAGTTTTATTTTAATGTGGTTAATTTGCTGAAGTGTTTTTGAAATCAAAGGAAAACAGGATTTTGAGGGAAAAGAAAAATAGTTCACAAGGAAGAGGTGAAGCAATTTTAGACTAATCCTTCTTACACCCTCTTGGATATTTTTGTAGAATTTTGCCATTTCAGAAACAAGTGTCAGTATGAGCTTTCATACTGACACTTAATATTTCATCTTCATCTAATTTAGATATTATGTCCCAGATTCAGTGAAGCATGTAAGCTTTACATGTATTTAATTTTAAGAGTGTAAGGAACTTCTGTGATTCATGGAATTTATGTTCAGGATGCAGGTATTCTACTACGTCTGACCCTGATTTAGGATCCCTCCCTTCCATTACTTGTTTGGTCATTCATATAAGCTTATTACTTAAAATCAACTTTCATCTCAAATCCCTCCAGAGAACTTAATGAAATTGTAAAGGATGTGACAGTTTTCTATGATTGCTAAGACTAAATATGTGATTAAACCTTAATTTTACCTAGGGGGAGGATAATCAGAAAGAGTTTGTTGAGATGTAGAAAGAGCCCTTCAAAGCACCAACAAAGTCTTAAAAACTGCTGTCCCAGTGTCTGTAAAGTTATTTATGATTGCAGCTGCCATATACCCACAACCAATGAGCTCCACAACAGCTGTAGATTCTACTTCTATAGCATATAGTTCTATGCTATACCGTAGAGCTATAGGGTTCCCTTATTTAACAGAGTTGTAATATATATTTCACAAGTCTGTTCTGTGAAATAGATTATGGAGCCTGTTGGGCATAAACTGTTTTGAGAGATTATGATTAAAAAAGTTAATAATTATAGAAAATTCTTATAGAGTTGTCACTTTGCTAGTACATCCTCTGTCTGTTATTCACATCCCTTCACAGTCAGTCATGAGCCATTCAAAATAAGAAGTATTGGGTTTAAGTTTTGGTTTAAAGTTGCTTATTTTTATTTGGATTTTATTAAAAATGAGATAGGTGTAGCATTTTGCTACAAGCACTTGCATTAATTAGCATTTCTGGAAAAAACAATTTATAAAAGCAGTAGAAAAATCTATGTCTCCTCATCACATAGACCAGACCTATGAAATTTTACCATTTCTAGCATTTGGCTCCTGAGTTTGTTTAATGTGGGTGGATGAATGTTTTCTTGTCATAATAATTTTTATGAGAATTGTAACAATTTCATAACAAACTCTATTCTGAAAATGAAATAATGGTGAGTTTACAATTTGCAGTGAACAAGCTTTCGCCCCTTCATTTTCCACTTGAAAATGTCGATATAAAGTTGGTTCTTTCTAATCTTGCAACATGTTAGGCTGCAATGTCCCAGTCCTTTGAGTAATTTTTCATTTGAAGGTAGTCATTGTCATGTAAGAGACAAATACTTGCTTTTTTCTTGCTTTATTTCTCCATTTATGGCATTTTCTGGGAAAACCTGCTTTCAGTAGCTCCTGAATTGAAGCCATTTGTTCTGCTGTGCTAACTTGCTGATAATCAAGTCATCTGCAAAAATCCTGTGTCTCCCCTGGCAGTTTGGCAATGCTTATTTTCTGAGCTTGACTCATTTGAGTTTTTCCCCAGGAGATACTGTGTATTAAAGCAGGTGAGGTATTAAATAATGTTTTTGAGCTTTATTGTGTAAGAAAGAGACATAGAAGACTGTGTGTTCTTCAACATCACGGTTAATTTAATAGTTAGTTAGGAATCATCTGTGGTACTGAGTTAGGATAACAGTATGCTTTACTACCTTGACATTTTGATTTCAAGAATGCTGTGATTGAAAACAGAGGGATTTTCATTCCTTCACACAGGGTGTAAGCTGTGGTTCTGGTCCCAGAACACTCTTAGGAACTTTCAGCTAGCTGAGAGAGTGAACATCAGGATTCTCTAGGGACCTCAGTAAAGTGTCCTGCTCAGAGCCATGTCACCTGGCCCATCCTTTCATGCCACCTCCCAAGGCCAGTGCCCAGTTTGGGAGGATGCTGGCTACTTACATAATGTGACTAAAGAGAAAATGGCTTTGTTGATTCCTGGTCTATGCATAAATTTCTGACTCAAGCATGAAACCCCATGTTATTTCTAATTAAGAGTGCCTGACACATTCTTTTTTATGCATTTTCATGGAACACTGGTGCCTGCATTTACATAGAATCTTAAACTGCTGGTGTTTAAAGATGAGGAAAATTCATAATATAGGTGTTAGGAAGTTACCATTATGAGGCTCCTCAAGTCTCCAACCTCCTTCTGAGGAAGCCACTTATTTTATGTAAAATAAAATCTTAGTTTTCTTTCTACCTTTGTCCTTTTTTTAATGTTTTTGTAATAACAGTTTGTGGTGATAAAATAGGCAAGTGATTATACAGCAAAAGCATTTTAGTGATTTAGCATTTTAGTTACCCAGGAAATCTGGGATTCAGAAGGTGAATTTCCTAGTAGCATGATATATACTTAAATACTATGGATGTAAATCAGTTCTGTGCAGAACACGGTTCAAAACTTGTCAGCATGTAAAGTCTCCCTGTATTTTAGTGGAATTACTGAAAATAGTGAATACATCACCAAACAGAGAAAAGGATTTATACATTGCCCAAACAGACACTCTGTTAGATTCGTAGTTCAAACAATGACTTCCACAAATGAAAAAATTTTCCTATGTGACTTGTATTTCTCTGTATCAAGAATTTTCTTAAATAGATTTTTTAGTCCTATACAAGACAAAATTAAAGCTACAGTATTATAAGTAAATAGTAAAAGACACTTGTATATCGAATACTATAGAAAATATACAAATATGAAAAAATAAACTCAAGAAAAAAAAAGACAAGGGCCCGATTAGCTTCTACTAACCAAAATGGAAAACTATAGAATCATCTGACAGCTAAAGCTGTTTTCCATCCTGTGGCATTATTCTTAGTATTATCTTATGGAAATTGTAAATTAATGGCTTTTTCTTTTTACTCATCTGTACAGTTGGCTTTAGCAACTGTTGAATGTCAGCAAAATAAAGAGCAAAACTCAATCAAATATTTGTATGAGTAAAATGTGTACAATGTGTACAGCCACAAGCTTTTTAAGTCCATTTTAGAGTTTGACAGCAGAAGCCCAGACCCTGTTGTACATCCATGTCTTCACGTGCATTTTCTTGCCTTAAAGGGAGCATGCTACTGAGTTTTGGGTTTTATGCGGCACAGTTGCAAAATTTAAACGTTTTTTCTTTGTAGGTTATTCTGAGGTATAAATTATGGAGTTGTTGTTATAATAGGAAAAAAACACATAAGGTTGGAATGTTCTTACTAAATACACATGTACTTCATCAAATCTCTAGCTAGAAGCATTGTAGAATCACTACACAGCCATCTCTGTTTAGAGATTCTTAAACAGGAGTTTTACAGAAACTCCTATTAAATTAATTCTTCCTTTGATATAAAAACATTTCAACCACTCATAAAAAATATTAATGTAGATAAAAGGTGCAGAAAATCAAGAATTTCCATGCATTAAGAAATAGAGTATGAAGGGACCTTTCATTCTTTGTTCTTTGAGATCCAGCAGACTGCATAATTTTCCTCCTTTAAAGTCAAATTCAGAGAGACTCAAGAGAGGAATTGAGAATATGAAATTAATTTCTGGATGATCAGAACTGGTCTCCCATTTTTTGATATTTCTGGAGACCAACCTGAGTACCACTAAAATAAGAGAAAGAATGTCAGTCCAGATTTAAAGCCTGAACATTCCCATGAATAATCCAGCCACTGATGCTTGTGGGTCTAAAATTTATCCAGAGATGCTGGGAGGCTAAATATTTAAAAGAAACTAACAATAAATTTTGTCAGAACTGAACATTTTGATCCAAAATATTGGCTCAAAATGTGTCTGTTTCAAGGGGTATCCTGGGGTTTTGTTTGTTTGTTTGTTTTGGTTTGTTTAGGATTTTAGATCTGTTAAAAAGGTTATTAAGCCTTTGGTCCCAGTTAGATATGCTAAAATGTTGATAACATTTAAGAAAATGAGAGGGGAACAGGATAAAGGAATAACTACTGTGCACTTAACAGCAGGCAGGACAGATTTGTGAGGTTGTGTGATAGGACAGCTGAACAATGAAAATATTTTTTAAATACAAATCTAGAAAATGAAAATAAAATGAGCAGTTATAAAGAAAAGTAGTCATTGGCATTGTACTTAATCCAGCTGAAGTTCTCTTAAAAGGATAAAGAAAAAAAAATCTTGGTCACAGGAATGCTAATAAAAGCTCAGAACTCTCTGAGGAAGAAAATTACTGTTTTATATTTGCTTTTTCCACAAACTCTTTCAGCTTGCAGTGTTAATCATCCTGTCTCAGAGCAGGGAATGCCTGCCACTTCATAGTTGCTAAAAGGAGATTTCAAATGGAGCTTTACCAACCCCTGCACCTGTTTGCATTTTCTGTTGCCTGTGAAAAATATTTGCTGCGTTTCCAGATCCACAACATTCTTCATTCTTTCTTCTGGCTCCAGTGGCAGAACTTTGAAATCCTGCTGCTTTGTTACAGTTTAGAAGCAGTAGATTAATACTTTCCTATTATATTGCTGTAGCTTATTTTTCACATGAACAACTTGCCAAAAACATGCAGGACTCTGTGAGTAGTGATGAAGCTTACTTGTAATAATCAATAAGGCCTAGTCACTCTCCATGACATTAAGGTTTTTATAAGTTCTGGCAACATCTTCATTTATCTATGCCATGATTTTTTGCTCATAGCATGGCTATTTTCATTTTCTGCTCTAAAGGATGTTCCCCTAGGAAAAAGTGTCTTTCCCCTAAATATTTGATTCATGAGTTTTTAGAAAGTTATAATCAATATCTGTCTACTAAAAAACAAAAAGTGAAGGAGAAAAAGGCCAAAAGCATCTATGAGAATACTGGGAAATGTCGTTAAAAGTAGATTGTTTTTTGAAACCAGAAATGTTTCTTACTGACCCTGACCAATACTGTTTCTTTTTTCTTCCTTACTGTTATGTTAC
This sequence comes from Geospiza fortis, assembly GCF_000277835.1. NCBI lineage: Eukaryota > Metazoa > Chordata > Aves > Passeriformes > Thraupidae > Geospiza > Geospiza fortis. The sequence goes on from NW_005054332.1 coordinate 3,006,608, forward strand.
AGAACACATAATACTATATGATATCCTTTTCTGTTTTCTGGCTTTGTTCTCCCAAATAGCAGTAAACTATTTATATGCTATTATGTATATTTATAGAAAACAAAAGAATCTCTATATTTCAACTTCATAACTCTTTTGTATCTTTTCCTGCCGCCATTTGTTCTTTGTTTATTCCCCCTCATTTTTGTTGTAGCTTTTACAGTCTTTTTGACTTGCCAACCTCCCCAGGGCAGTGTGAGCAGAAATAAAAGAAGCTGACTCAGCATCTCCTTTTTTTCGAGCCTCAGTATAAATAAAGGGACATTTTTATTGTCTTTTATTTGACAATTTCTTTGCCACAGAGTTACAGAACCTTTAGGGTTTGAAGGAACCTCTGGAGATCATCCAGTCCAACCTTCCTGCCAAAGCAAGGTCACCTAGAGCAGGCGACGCAGGAACATACTCAGGTGGGTTTTGAATGTTGCCAGAGAAGGAGATTACATGACCTCCCTGGGCAGCCTGTTACAGTGCTCTGCCACTCTCAGTGAAAAGTTCTTCCTCATGTTGAGATGAAGCTTCCTGTGTTTTAGTTTATGGTCATTTCTTCTCATCCTGTCCCTAGACACAACCGTAAAGAGCCTGGCACCATCCTCCTGCCACCTGCATTTGAGACATTTATATGTATTTATGGGGTCCCCTCTCAGTTTTTTCTTCTGTGGACTAAGCAGGCCCAGCTCTTGAAGTCTCTCTTCATAAGAGAGATGCTCCAGACCCCACATCATCTCTGTGACCTCTGCTGGACCCTTTCCAGTAGCTCCTGGTCTTTCTTGTGCTGAGGAACCCAGAAGCAGACACAGTAGTCCAGGTACTAAAGCTGAGTCACTCCTTCTTTTGTAGATTCTTCCATTCTTCCGTTCAGGTGGAAGTCTCCTTCCTGGTGTGTGGCCACAGTTACAAACTTGAATCACTTTTTCTAATCCAGCTATGTGGAAAACATTTCTGATTTCCAGTCCAGACCAGTTTAAGTAACTAGTAAAAAATCAAATAAATTTTACAGATGCAGCAAAGCATATGTGAGCATGTCGTGTACCAGCTGCCACACTGCTTTCAGAAGCAGTCTGGGCCATGCAGACCCACCTAGAGCAGCATTTCTCCGAACTAACCTGCTCATTTTGCATGAGTCAGCAGGAGGTGCATTCTGTGATAAAGGTGTTCACTGTGGTTGTGGCTACAGGTGTTTGGAGTGGTCCCTGTGGTGGGGAGGGCAGGTCAGTGGAATTGTTGTGTACCCCATTTAGCAGGGAATGGAGGTGAGACTAGAAGTGAAAGTGAGATTCTTTGCTACTGATGTGCTACTGGATGCTTAGTGGATAAGATGCTTTTACTTTAAATACTCCTTCAATATTCTTCTTGGTTTTGTGTGCTATTGACACATAATGTTTTTTTTCTCTGTGGTTATTGATAATTGATAATTAAAGTAACTTTGAAAATGAGTAGTTTGTTTTCTACTTACTAAACAAAACCTGAATTCAGGTAACTCTTAGTAGTATTTCTTGGTACAAATCTGGGTGCAATTTCAGAACTGGTAATATTTAGTCCAAGTCCTACTTAGACTTTTTTCTTAAGGTTCCTTGAATGTTTCCCTGTCATCATCACTGAATGAAGACTGACCTATGGAGTTTCTTTCTTTATTTGTGGAAAGAATGAATGGGTGACCATGCAAAGCATTGGCTTATAAAAGCCAAGATGCTATCATAGCAAGCAAGGGGCTCAATTTAACTAGCAGCCATTGTGATCTTCAATTTTTTTTTTTTTTTTGTGGGAAAAATGGTGAAGGAGAAGGAAAAAATTCCATGAAAATTTGGGATCGGAATTTTGTTGACATATACACCACCTAGAGACAATGCTAGAAAATAATTGGAGAATTTGAATAAAAAGCTGAATATGATCACTGCTATCACATTATTTCAGAAAGTATATCCAAATACTTTTGTTACAATTTGACACTAGCATCCCCCTGCTTTATTCATTCTCTCTTGGACCATAAAACCTATGGCCTGTACTTTTTGTTGTTCTGATGGTTCCATAAGCCATTCTCTGGAAATCTGCAGGAGCTTGTTGCTTATTTTCCTTGTTTTTGTGACCACTTGACCATCACATATATGATACAGCAGAGAATAGAATCCACCACCCAACTTAACTTGATGCTCTCTGCACATGTCACATCAGAGCTACAGTAAGGATAAAGGAAAGGGGGAAAGGATTTAAGAAGGAAGAGTACATATATTCTGAGATGAACTGAATCACTCAGAGACCACAAAAATAGCTTTCTTTGGCTGTACATAGTGGATTATAAAGCTGAACCAAAGGTAGCAAAGAAAAATACCCTCATGAAATTGGATTATATGAGAAAGAGTTTGACTTGAAAGAGATAAATGTTGGAGATAGATGATGTCCTGTATTAGCACAATTAGCAGAACTAGCTTCCTGAAGCAAACTGTTCAATTGTTTGATATTAGCAGTAGAAGGGGTACTTGCAGTGACAATGTTCAGTATAAGGGAAGAAATAACAAAGCCAAATATTCTGAAAGAAAGGCAAAATGAACTGTCACAAATCAAAGAATGCAACTGGTTCTCAGTCAACACAGTGTATTTGAGGAAAGAAAGAAAAACCAGATAAAGAAGCATCCTTGCCTCTATCTCCAAGTAAACCTAAAGTAATTTCATAGGGCAAAAACCTATCCGTAGGAGCAGTTTAGGCAGACTATGTCAGGACATTAGAAGCAGCTCAATGCATGCTCTGTCATAACTGATTTTCCAGTTATGGATGTATTTTATTTTCTATTGTAATCTGAAAAATACAGTACATGACACAGAAACTTTATTTTTAAATAGCATAGGAGACTAAAAATCAAGTTAACCTGTATTCTTGAATTAGCCTCAGACTCATTCTAAGACCTTGGAATTCTGTTCCCTCACTGCAATTCTTCCTGCATTTTTGTCTGTAGTTTTGTTTTTTGGGTTTTTTAGTTTTGGTTTGGTTTTTTGTTTGTTTGTTTTTTGGTTGTTTTTCTTTTGTGGGATCGTGTTGATGTGGTTCTGCTTGTTAATTAATAATTCACTTGTCCATTCTTTATCTAGATGGCTTTTCAAATTTCTAGGGTTGTCTCAAGGAGGTCCTTATTTGCATCCTTTCCTAATCATGGGATGTCTGATAATTCAAATCACTTGCCTTTGAAAGCTAATACAATATCATAAAGAGCAGGAAGCTCTGTGGATTAACAGGTTCTGTTATCTGTCAAATAAAACATATTTGACACCAGTAACATTTCACAAAGATTAATTCTAAATCCATTTTTTCCTGCAAAGGATTAGCAGATCACAGAGAGGGAGTCAGCATTCTTGTAGTCCAAACCAACTGTCCGTAACCATCAGCACACACACACTCATTCTGACAGTGCCTGTCAATAGAAACATTAGTTTGTGGACACAGATACTTCTGATCAACAGTTTTAAATCCACTGCCCAGTACCTAAGACCAGAAGATCTGATTCATTATGTATTTTCAAAGAACACAAGCTTTTAGTTTTGTTTATCTGTAGTTCTCTGGAGCAGTCATGTATGTCATCAGTGACTTTTTTCCTTCTTTATTTTCCCAGAAGAAACTTTCTTTCCTCGGGGATTTTAAAATTTAATACATTAATGGAAAAAGTAACTTTAGGATTCATTTGCACTGAACAGTTTATAAATATAATTTTTCCTATATTAGCACTCTCCATATATATCAAGTATCCATAATTCATTCTTGTCAACAATCCTTTTTGTTATTAATTGAAAATATGCCTGTCTAGTAATTACATAAGTTCACCTTCTTCCAGTTTCAATGGAATCAATTGCACAAATAATTTTTTAAAACCTTTATCTTTGGGCATCCTTCCTTGGTGATTGGCTTACACAAGAGAAAACATCATCTTACAAGTTGGATACACAACATATATTCAACATTTTAGAAACCTGTAGAAGCTCTGATGTGTAATTTCTCTGGAGAGAAATCTAAATTCAGAGTTTATCTGGTTTGGTTTAGATTTCAGACTCTTACAATGAAAGAAAATCGAGATCTCATACTATTAGTGTTACTTAACTTGCTATAATATATGTCTGGTTTATGATACTTTTAAAACTTTACTTATAATAACTTTTTCATATCATATTCCAGATTATGTTTCCTCATTAGCCTTTTGAATCATACTTTGACCAGATGCTGCATGATTGCTCCATTCTATGCATGTGCTTATGATCAGTGACAGATGGTCATGCCCTGACTTTATCTGAAAAATCACTTGTCTTGAAGCAGTGTGTGAAGAAATCATAAATAATGTGATTTTATTAGCATAGGAATTCACACATTTGGCAGAATTACTACCATCTGTGTGCATTAGTGCAGCATCATGCCTTGTAGATCAGATCTGATTCATGCTCTGCCAAGTTTGAATAGAAATTGAGTTTCTCAGTATTTTTCTGCATAAGATCGTGCAGACAGGCCTCTGTATGTCCATCCAATTGCTGGTACCAATTGCTGAATACCAGAAATATGTTATTGTCAACACTTTTATATATGACTTCATGCCAGAGGACTCTGATTATGATAGTATATAAATAAATACAGTAATTTGATTATATGCTATATTCTCCATGTGGATGAGGAGAGATTTTGCCTGGAAGTTGATCACCCCAAACCAGATCATGTTTCCTTTGACTCACACATCAGGTCTACAGAAAACCATGTAGAAAACTAGCAGGCATACTCTCCTCATACCATCAGTGAAAATCAAAGGCTCCATATGACAACGTATATTTTAAAGACTTGGACATAGCTTTAAATGTGTACATATTTAGGCTCTGATTATTCTTAAAACATGGATGCATGCAGGATTCAAATGGTTGTTTTCTAGAGTTCAAATCCATTCAGCTCCCCTCCTTGGCATTTTGCTATTCCACTTGAATCTCCAATCAATCACAAAACAAAGCAGCTCTATAAATAGATGATCTTTTACAAACATCACAAGCAGGTTCACTTATGTCCATCAGAAAGCCAGAGGATATGCAGTATGAAGGCTACTTTTCATGTTATTTACAGAGATATCTCAATTGGTTTCTGATTCCAGTGAGGTTTTTGTACCTTCCATTGTAGAGAGCTTATTAAAACTGAAATAGAGCAATTAGGCATTAAATTTGCTCAAAGATTGTTTGGATGTTACCAACTTCACTATTTGTAAATTTGGTTTTGTCAAACAACTTTCTCCCATTCTTTCTTAAATTAAAATTATTGGCAATTTTGATTTAAAAGGCTAAGTATATAAACTTATTAAAGACCCAGTCACTACTAGGAACTTTTAACATTTTCAGCCTATGGAAGTGTCTTAAATGAGTGACAACATGATCCCTCATAGACCTAACACTAAAAGTCACTTGCAGTTTGGCTAGAAAATAGATTTCTGAGCTATGATTGCACTTTTCTTGTCATTTATCTTTACAAAAAATTGCCATCTAAGTTGTTGACAGTAATAATGGAAATACATTCTAATGCAAAGTCTTAATGTATCAGTACTATTTCCTGATTTTTTTTTTCTGTCTGTGTTGTAAGAGCTGGTAACAGCTCTCACATATTCTGTAACAGCTCTCACATATTCTGTTTTGTTCTAGTCTTCTGGTTTCAAAAACTGAAATGATCCAGATATTTGCCAGTACTTTCTGCAGATGTCTCAAAAAGGAATGAAGGGCAAAGCTGTCTGAACTCAGTCTGATAAGATCATTTCCATCTGAATGAAAACTTGCTATTGAGTAGTCTGTCACTTCAGTCTCTTAGCCACCACTCTGGTATCACTGGAGTATGTGTTCAGTTTGAATATTGATACAACAGCTGCAGGCATCTGTTTATATTTCATGAAAGCTGCTGTCATTAGATCTTCAAAAGGTTGAGATACTATTTCACTGGGTTTTTTTCTCTTAGCATGGAGTACAACAATTTTGTGGTGTCTCTTGCATGAAAAAAAGTTCAAGTAAATGTTCATACAAAATATACACACTATGTTTGAGTCATTAGGGGAATATACAAACAGGCAACACATTTTGAAGCATCTAATATGAGGTGATTAATTTCTTTTTTTCTAATGCATGGTCCAGAAATTATGAGAAAGTTATCTACTATATAATTGAAGTTATGCAGATATTAGAGCAGTAATTTACAGAACTTGCTTTTGACTTATGTATCAGTCCTAGATGAAGTACTGTGTAACAGGGTAATTTTTGCTACAGGAGACTGTTCAGTATTATGTATACAAATTAAACACTTGATGAAGAATTTGCTATATTAAATATGCAAATTAAACTTCAGGAAGACATGTAACTGAATTAGCATTGAGAAGTCCTTGGTATTCTGTGACTTACTTGAAGATTGCTTCAGAGAAAAGCCATGAAAACTTCTGCCCAAGAGAACAAAAGTCCTTAACTAAAGTTTGATGAGAAAAGTATTAATAATAGTCACCAAACCAGGGTAAAGTGGAACAGTAAACTTATTCTGCTTAGGTACTATTGATTATGGCCTCCTGGAATGCTTCATTATCAGCCAACTATGCATTGCTTATAAATGCATTAGAGTTTTGGGACAAATCAGTCATTGTTAAAATTGGCAGTTTAGTCCCTAAAGACAGGCAGTGTGCAGAGCCTAGATGTGTGTGGTCCCTCACTAACATCCCTCTTGTACTTCTACTACTTTCCAGATAATTTTTTTACAGACTATAAAGTATCTTATTGATTGAGTTCTGAAAGTTGTAAATGTGATTTATGAGTTATATTTGATTAAATGTGTGGCTGCTCTAGGGAACACAGGGATTTCTTCCCCCTGGTCTAACACTAAGTAAATCACTTAAAACTATTACCTCGGAGAGTATGCCCTTTAAAAAGACTAGTAAAAATGGAAAGTTGCATTGGAAAACCATATAGGAGAGTTTTATTTTAACCAAAGTGCCAGGCAAAAAAAAGATGCATGAGGATGGGATGACTAAAACACTGCAAACATTACTCACTAGCAGGTAAAGTAATGCAGTTTTTCCAGCAATTTTGTAAGTACAGCAGTTTGAAGATAAAGTAAAACTTGACAGCAGGGTAAGTAGCTAAGCTGTCGCTACTGCCACTGTCCTTTTAATTATACTTTTATTTGATGTGCAGTGCTATGTATCCTGACAGGAAGGAAACTTTCTCTTCTAAAAAAAGAGCAAAATGGGAGAAGACTAGCTTTTAACCAGACAGCACATTTTCCTGGCTTTTTAGAAGTAAAGAAGTATTTGTCTTTCAGACTGTTTACATATGAAAGAAGAGATCTTTACAGGCTTTGGAGTTGCACTGCTTTTAAGTTAGAACCAAGGGAACATAGAGTGAAGATGTGTGATGTGTGTTGGTGTCTCTTCTACTAATTAAGATGAGGTGTTTGTGAGTGGCCACACGACTTATCTCTTGTGGCTGATATCCAGTGAGACTATAGTCTGTAAGTTTAAAAGAAAAATGTCTCTCTTTATCTTCAGCCTATAAAATTGGCTAGAAGACTGTGCTTGCTCTACCAATTGATCAAACTAACCTTGCAATGTACTGCAACTTCTTTCCTACATTAATCACTTTCCTAATAAGACTCATTTAGCAAGAAGAATATTTCAAGTCTTTGTATTTCAAGGTGTGAAGGATTCAGGAAACAAATAATAAACGAGGGTTGAAAAAGCATATTTTAAAAATTATTGGATCACTTTTCCCCAGTATGCATGAACTTTCATCTTTTTAATATAACTATTATTTGCATCTTTCTATGACACAAGATATCAATAGCTGTACTGATGTAGCAAACAGTTACAGAAACCATATGATGAAATTTTTAAGCATGTAACAAATTATTGCTGAACCTTTAGGCATACATTCCTATACTGTCTCCCCATGAACATCCTGTCCTCAAATCACTGACAGCTTTACATACTTCCTAGTTCAAACAGTGCAAAAATTAAGTGCTTCCTTCTTTTGGATCAAATATGTAATTTGTCATAGCAATACTTAGCCTGAACTGCTGGATGGGTAATATTTAGTCAAACACTAGTGTAAAGTTGCAGACAATACTTGCTTACTTTGCTTAGATCCACGGACTTTCTAATATGACAAAATGTACCATAAAAGAATTGCATCACTCCTAAGCATGCTCTTTTGTTTTCCTCACAAAGCTTTGCATTTAAAGTAGGCTCTTGTGCAATGTTGTACTGAGCTTTCTCAACAGAGGCGTCTAGAAAATAGCAACAATAATATTTTCAAACACTTCAGTTCTAATTAGTTCATCTATAAAACCTGTGCTTCCGTATGATGGGTAGAAACCTGTGGTAGCACAATCCCACACAATACAAGCCATGGTAACTCAATTTTAGGCATGACTATATATAATATATATATAAATATTGACCATATGCAGTTACTCGATCTAACCCCTCTTTGCAAAGCTGTAATAGTGAAAGTGAGCTCTAGAGGGTGGATGATTTTCTTCTCTTCTTACTTTGAACCTACCAGCAGCTTTAACTAATGTTGTCAAATTTCTCAGTGCAGTTTCAAAGAAGCAGTGAGGTCCCACAGATTTAGTTTCTCAGGCTTGAATATCCTCCGCTTTTCTGATATTTAGGATTGTATTTGTGATATTAAGCTAAGTCTTCACTAATGCAAACAGAAACCTTTAAGCCTGCTACCTTAATTAAAAAAAGACTAAACCAAAACTCTGGAGGAGCCTTCAATTTCATTCATGATTAAATAGCTTAATTTTGATAGTTTAGGGAAGGGGTTGCAGCTACAGGCACTGATTATTTTTTCTCATAGTCTCGTGATAATTAGAATTAGTGATGTATTTTACATTAGCTATTTTTATCAGATTTCAAGAGAATGGCTTTAGTTTTATTAAAAACCCAAATGGCTTAAACCATTAAAAATTCAATGACTTGGATTATTATAACAATAGCATGAGTTTTCCAGTATTTTCTACTCCTCCAATATATGAAAAATATGCTCCTCACTGAGTGATAGCTTGTGTATATTTTACTCCTACTGCTCATGCAGTGCCAAAAGACAGGTTTCAATTAATTAAGAATGTACATTGTGTTTTTGTGTATCTATTCTACCTCTGCATAGCTACATAGGTACTTTATTCACTATACTGCGCTCCAAGCCATCTGTAGTCAGTTATGTGCCTGTCAGGCCACTGTCCTACCTACTAGTAGAAATATTCAGTAATTGATCTCATCAGTTATCCCCTTCCTATTTCACTGTATCACCAAAACTTCAGTCTCAGTTGTTCTGGAGCCTCTGTAAACTTAGTGGTTCTGGCTCATGCAGCACTGTGCAGAGCCAGTTTTCTGAATGGATCAGCGCCCATCCAAAAGGGACAGCAGATAGTACAGTTCTTTCCTTCTCTTCTTCATTCTTTGTTGTGCAGGCATTGCAAATCCAGGAAATAATACAATTTTAAAATCCTTAAAACTGAGGAGATTTCTGAAGTAACTGTTCTAATATACTAAAAGCATGTTTGCTTGCTTAACTGCTTGGATACCTTTGTCATTGCTTGCCTCTGGCAGAAAGGATTCACCTGTGTTTGTACCCTAGAGGTATACAAAAGAAGTGGAAATATTTTTTATAAGACTATCAAGACACTAAAGGAATTTAGGAAATATGAAGGTGCTCAGTCTTAAATCACCACAGGGTTATTTTTCATGGACATTGTAACTCAAAAAAGTGTGAGTAAAGTTATTTATTTACCCATCTGTCTATACATACTCTTTTCAAATCTGAAAACACAGAAACTGTAAATGTACTTTAGCTGTAACAGTGCAGGACACTGAACACTTCTCCAGAAGATGTTAGACTTTGATTGCTAAGATTTAGACCAGCATCTTCTGTCATTGAAACTGTGCTTCTGCTGAACAGCCTGAGGGAAGGCAGTTGTGAGACAACTGCAGAGAAAACCAGAAACAGAATGGGATGCAGGTCCAAATCAAGACTTAAAAACCAGGCTCAAACACTGAAAATATTGGTATGATTCTAAATTATTATTCCTTAAGTAAAAATAATTCATTTGACAATATTACATACAGCATGTATCTATGCAGTCCATTAAAGCTACAGTCAAGCTTGTACCATGGAGAGAGCTGAGTGCGAATCTGGTTTTGCACCAAAGCAGAACATCTGTAGTGATACTACACTGGTCATGGACTTTGCTGAAAACATACTTTGTAAGGAACTTAATTTTGTTAGAATTTGATACAATCAGTGCAGTATAAGCAATCACTTTATAATTGTTAGTAGGTCCTTTTCTAGTTGCCTTTCCTTGGGAGCACTATAAACAACCAGTAAATTGGGATATAAAAGCATCTGAGGCTGAACTGACATGTGGAGACCAAATGGACGCAGACACAGGAGCACTGCTAGTGCAGATCTGTCCTTAGCACTAATGAGGGACCAGCCTCCCTGCCCGTGGTGGGGGAGTTGGAACAGCCTGAGAAAGGACCCAGGCAATCAGAGTAAATGCTCCTCACAAAAAGCCCTGGCCCCTTGGCAGCAGTACTGGTGTGGTGGTGGCATCTGGGCAATAAAGTTTGGAAAGGAGGCAGGACAGGTCAGGGCAGCATTCCCAGCAGACAGAGTCCCAAAGCTCTTTGTCCCTCAGTGACCAGAGCAGAACTTCTCTCAGTCACAGAAACAGAGAGGGAATACCTGGCTCTGACTGAGCCAAGTTCCCAAGGCAGATGGTGGCAGGCAGCTGCTCCCCACCTCTCACTCTGGAGGATTCTCCACAAGAATTAAGCTGCCTTTAGCACTGAGCAACAGGATGGGGTTTTTGAGAGTCAACAGGATTTAATCTGTCCAATGGAGAGTTAAACTCAAAGCTAAAACCAAGAACTGAGTTGTAATTGTTATCCAAACAGTAGTGTGTTATGTTTGAGTCCATTGGGCCATTGCTGAAGGTGTAGCTTTCCTGACTGCCCTGATATACAGGACTGACTGCTCTTCATGAGTGTAAGCACTTGAGCTGGAACACTGCTTTTCCACTATATTAGGAAGGTTATTCTTCTTTAAGAGGATTATTTGGAAATTGTCTATTGTTTCATGATGCTGAAATGGTAAACTCATATGTAAGTCTTAACTGTCATATTTCATTGGATTTTGTTTAGCCCAGGTCTGCATATATTTCACACTGGCATTATTTAGATTACTTTAACACTAAAAATAATAAACCAGGAAATTTTATAATGAGCCCTCATTTCACTGAGGCTGCAACATCAGCCTAAGGCAAAAACGATAGAACTTTTTCATTATTACTTTAATGTAACACTCAATAGAAGCAAAGATGCAGGAAAACAAGATTTTTTTTGTTGTCAGATACACTTTAAAGACTTGAGATGTACAGAATGATTAAAAGATAAAGAAAGGTGTGAACATATTTGAGGTTCATGTAAGGGACAACTCTTACATTTCAGATAAAAATTGAAGTTTTTAATTTATCGCAAAAAGCAAAAAGGGATAATCTCCAAGTGCTTTATCACCACTTTATATAACAAGATTCTTAAATGTTACCTTACTTTTAAAATCACTTTCCCCAATTGCATTTCCCTTTACTTTTGTTGTCACTCCTTGTTGTCACTCTAGCCTAGGCTGCCAAATACAGCAGGTTTAGATTATCCCATGGTGATGCAGCTGCTGCTGGGAAATTTTGACTTATTGTCAGTGCCAATCGTCACTTGGTAGTGAAGCCCAAGCAAAACCGAAGTCTTTCAACCCCTGTGGATCACTGTTCTCTCTCCAGTGGTTGTGCCATTTTTCACTCATGGGCATAGGTCATTTTTCATAAAGTTTCTGTGACATTTCACCTTACAAATATGCCAAAGTTAGCTGGCTGTGCTTGACTTCATAAAGGAATCCATTGTCTCACCAGCATTTCCAAATTGCTTTCAGGTAAGAAGAACACAGACTATAATATTGCTTGTTTGAAGAAAATTTTCACTCTGTCTGCACAGGTACATTTTAGAGTATGTTCTGAACAGTTGGAAACAGATGGTTAAAGAATAAAATACAGGTCCATCACTAATGAAGGGATCTCTAGTGTAAGATGTGGATATATCAGGTTATACCATCATGCAGATGAAAGATTTGCTGATTCTGACAAAATTGTGGTGACTCTTTTAGGACTCACAGCCATCAAATGAACCTTGGCAAGCAATTTTTTCACTTGAACTCTTTGGGGAATACGATACAGTAATATTTTTAAACGTTCTCTCACTAAATGTCCCATTTTTGTGATGCAAAACTTAGTGCACTTTTGCTTTGGTCACTTTGTGGATAATTTTTTTGACAGAATGTCTATTAAAAGAACTTATTGCAGTAGAACCCCAGCCTTAGATTTCCACTCAAGGAGGAAACTGCCTCATCTGCCAGTAAATGATGCACCATGAAATATGCTGTAACTGATTTTGTGATGTGCCTTCTGTTGCCATTGCTTAATCATAAAAACTTTGCAGAAAATGAACTTCCTTCCCCAACTGCTGTTAATATGTAATAAAGTCTCTCACTTGAACAAGAGAGAAAAATACTACTATGCAGAGTGCATCTCAAAACCTGCTGGCAGTCATAAGGCACCTCAGTGTTTGTCATCATTTGCATATGTTTCATATATAAATTGCCATATTGTTTTCATTATTTATGTATCTGGCCTATGATTTACCCGTGAACACTTACAAAGTGATAAAGCGATATGTATGGAATATCCATTAAATCTATCCTTTAAAAGAATGCACAGCGACAGAACCAGTTGCTGTCTTTTGCTTTTCCATACTGTTCTATTCTATTTCCACTTGTTTTCAGTATTCTGTATCATCAGTTCTGCCTTACAATGCAATTTTTATTTATTTGGTGGGGTAAAGTATATTTTATTTACGGTGATGAACACTTTGAATTTACCAACACATTTTCTACTGCTTGTGTACTTAGGTGTTAGGTTCCATTTCAGGGGATCTATCAATAATTTGAAAAGAGTACTGATCAAAATATATACTCTTCTTCAGGAACAAACACAGGTTTTGTTCTGTTGATGTTAACCTATCTATTTGTAACTAGTTAATTTTGCTGACAAAATGCAGCCTAATATAACTGTCACACAAGTTGATCAAACATCTAGGTCAAAAAAAAGACAAAAAAATTAAAAGAAAATCTATTAGGAGTTTTAAGTGTACCTTCAATAGCTTTTGGCAGTGTCTGTCTGCAAGCCAAACAGCAAATTCCAGTCCTAACTACTACTTCTCTGTCACATTCATATATTTATATGACAGAAATCTGGGCTTCACTGTTAATAGTGAAATTGGTGTACTTAGTGGATTTCTTTAAAAATGGAGAGGAAAGTAATTGTGATGATATTTAAGAAACCGATCCTTCTTAAAATTTATTTATCCTTTGCAATGGCAGGCTGTTTTTCAGGATTGAAGTTTCATATAGCAAAACTGTAAGTTCCCTGCCTCTTTGTGAGTGAGCAGAACGCTTTTAACAGGGGCACCATCAATACTAGCATCCTAGTCAATTACTGACAATAACATTTAAAGCATTTATCTCTAGCACATGGCAAATCTGCCTCCAAGCTAACTGGATTTAAAATTATTCATAGTACAACTTGTTATGATGTGATACTGACACTGAATCATAAATTAGATAGCATCACAATTTTTTTCTTTATTCTTATGAAGATCATTGAAAGCTCAATGATGTCCCCAGTGCCATGTTTTACATGGTTAGTTGATGTGCATAAGCAGCTTGAGATTGGGCAGTTCCTGGTGCTGTGAGTGTGTGGCAACCAGAGCCCTACCTCCCTGAAGCATGAATGTATGGTATTGTCCATGCTACTTCCCAGCTGCCTCATATATACAACATGGAAATGTCAATTTTCTGGACATTCCTCAAAAATTCTCACACAAGTGATGAATATTGAACTAGATGGATCCTCAAACGTGCCTTCCAACGCCAGCCATTTTATGATTCTAAGTGTGGATGATGATTATTACTTCTGAGGAATAAAAGCCAATTGAGTCCAGCCAGACTTAGTTTGAGAATGTTAGTTCCCTTGTTTCCCTGTAAATCACTACAGCTAAATCCTAGCATTCTAGAAACATCTTTTGGACAGAGTCAGATATACATGGTAAAAATTTTCAGGTTTTTTTCATTTAACAAAGTGTTGAACAACTGAAACTGTATTTTAGTAAATGTGAAATAATGCCCTACTGATTTCATTATACGATATCTATCCCATCTTTTTGTGTAAGGTAGAAGTAAGAAAATAGACTCAGTCTGGTACGAAATTTATTATACCAAATTTTAATGGTCAATTTGCATCAATATTCAATGTCATACCTGTAGAGGTTGAACTGCAACATCAGCTGTCCCATAACGATGACAGAAACTTTTTCACACAAAGTGACGCTACTAACATTTCTTTGTAAAGGACAGAATCCTGGAAAAAAAAGAGTTGCAATTTATTCCTGTTATTTTATGTGACAGTACACTCACATAAATATAGTACCCTTTTGGTTATCTGAAATATAACCAGTGCAAACCTCATCATATTTAAGTGTTTGACGGGGTTTTTTTTATGAAAAATTCTGATCAGGATCATTCCAAAATACCTTATGCATGAGAAAGTAAGAACCCATAAAAAACTAAGTTTAGCAATGATAGTCATTGGATTGTAATAATATAAAATATAATATAATGAAGAAAAAGCATAAATTAAGTTAGAACAGGACACAAATACCATAGAAGTTTCTGCTGAGTGTCTGTTAGGGGTTATTATCATTATTCTTATTTGGGGCTAATGAAGCTATCAAGGGCATCTGGTTCTTTAGAAGTCCACAGTCTCCACATGCCTGCCCAAGGCAATATTTATTTAATGGTTTGTATAAAATTTTAAATCTCCAAAATTTTCTGTTTTCTAAAAGACTGAATGCTTATTTAGCTTTTGGAAGCACAAAATTGAATGCATGAAGTAAATGACATATTTTTAGATATTTTTCAAAGACTTGGTACACTGTAAGTCTACTGTCTAATTTTTCTTCTAATTTATCCTAATTTAGGATATTATTGTAATCCATGGTGATAAAAGTTGATTCTGCAATGCTCTCATTTGTATGATTTAAATTAACAAGTTTTACTGTGCACTGAAATGTACTAAAAGGAATCACCATTCATATGATTAGATCTTATTTGAGGGCATAGTAATGAGCAGTTGAAGAACAGTAACAATTTAAGCTACTACATCTAATTCATAAATGAGCATGAATATAATATCAGCATTTCCAATACTTCTAATATTGTAGCTCATTTGGAAAAAGATTTTCCTTCTGTCATTGTAAAATTAATAAATTCTTAATCTCTCTATGTATATCCTCTGATATTCTTTTTTCAGATTAGTTTCTTAAACTTCAATTCTTTCATTAGATGGTAATGTTATTGAGAAGAATAAAAATGCAATGAATTGGGGCATGAATTAAATTTCATTTACAGATAGAGAGATGAAGAGTAGATGTGTCTGGATGAATATGAGAGTTTTGACCAGGAATTTCTCCCATGACATCAGAATGCATACTCTGTGAAGAAATAACTGAGGCTTCAGGGCTTTTCTAAGTTCTGACTGTAAATTTATGCTGGTAGAAACCAGTTTCATAGCAGATGATACTGTCTTTTATTTATTTTGACATTAGAAATGGTAGTTTGTTAATTTTTGCTATGCCTATATACTTCTTAGCCATTAAGACTTTTTTTAATTTGCAATTGGCAACAGTAGAATTTTTTTTCTTTCTCTCATTATCCTCAGCAAATGTGCTGAGAGTTATAATAGGTTTTTTGAATTTTCAGATTCTGAAGATAAATATGAATGTTTTCAGGAAAAAAAAATCAGTACTGGAACTAATGTCTTGTCTGCTAGAAAGTGTCCAAAGAACTATTTAATGGAATTCATATTTCCCACAGGTTTGGGTTGTTTTGCTGTTTCAAAGACACTGTGTTCAGAGAGGAAAGGAGCCCTCAGCCTAACTGAAATTATTTGAGATTCTTCTGCTTATATTCTTCATGTAGTGACATTAAGTAGTGGGACTTTTTATTTGTAGGAAATTGTAGATACTAAAAGTTACATCATGGTGTGAGTGACATGACATCTGAGTAACAGCACCAAAGGGACAAGGGGCGGATTTTGTGTAAATTGTCCATTTTCATTAAGTGCTGTGATTATGTTATTTTGCTTTTGTATGTGAAATTTTTGTCTTGCTTTGTTTGGTTAGTTTTCTTGATATGAGTGTAGGCTCTCTGGTGAATGTGGCTTTTTGCTGATAATTCTTATATATGTGATTCACAGAGGTGATGGGTGGGATGTGTTAGGTTTGCATGGCTAGAAGGGGGGTTACAGGGGAGACTTCTGTGAGAAGCTGCCAGAAGCTTCCTCCATGTCCAGCAGAGCCAATGTCATCTAGCCAAGACAGACATGCTGTTGGCAAAGGCTGGCCGATTAGAAATTATGGTAATGCCTCTATGATAACATATTTAAGAAGAAAAAAAAGGTTATTGCTCAGATGTAATTGTGGCCAGAGGAGAGTGGGGTGAGAATATGTGAGAGGAACAGCTCTGCAGACTCCAAGGTGAGTGCAGAAGGGGGGGCAGGAGGTGCTCCAGGTGTCAGAACTGAGCCCTGGTGCAGCCCATGGTGAGGCAGCTGTGTCCCTGCAGCCCATGGAGGGCAATGGGGATGCAGAGATCCACCTGCAGCCCAGGGAGGAGCCCCACACTGGAGCAGGTGGGTGCCTGGGAGGAGGCTGTGACCCCATGGGAGGCCTGAGCTGGAGCAGGCTCATGGCTGGGACCTGTGGACCTGTGGAGAGTGGAGCCCATGCTGGAGCAGGTTTCCTAGTGGGACTTGTGACTCCATGGGATATCCACACTGGTGCAGCCTGTCCTTGAAGAGCTGCATCCCATGGAAGAGTGACCCATGTGGCAGAAGCTTGTAGAACACTGTTGCCTGTGGGAGGGACACTACATTGGAGCAGGAGAAGGATTCCTCTCCCTGAGCAGCAGCAGGAGCATCTTGTGATGAACTGACCATAACCCCCATTCCCTGTCTCCCTGAACCACTGTAGGGGGAAGAGTTAGAGCTGGGAAGTCATTTTTAAAGTCTTATTTTACTTCTGATTATCCTGCTTTGATCTGATTTTTTTTTTTTTTTGTCATAGTCTATTAGTATCTCTAATTATCTCATAGGCCTGTTTAGCCCATGCCAGTGTTTGGTGAGTGATCACTCTCTGTTGTTATCTCCACTCATGAACCCTCTGTTACATTTTCTCTCCCCTGTCCAGCTGCAGAGGGGAGTGATAGAGAGGCTTCAGTGGGTGTCGGGCAACCAGCCAGGGTCGACTCCTTACACATAGGCTCAAAGAGCAACACGTATAAATTCATGAGATAAAGGTTTCTTAGAAGACATTAAATGCAGAAGACAAACCTTTGTCTCATAAAGTCCACTAGTTGCAAATCATTGAAGGCTGGCAGAATACTTTTCAGAAGAATCACTATGTACTTGCCATGTTTCTGTCTTCACTGTGACATCCACTCAGCCGCTTCATAAAAAGAACCCTAAGTTAGGCTGTGGCTGTGCAACTTCTTTTGACACCATGATTTCAATTCAGCTCATATGCAAGTTTCACCTCTGTTACACCTTGGCTATTTCTAGCCACAAAATTTCAGATCCCTCTTTCATAATTCTCCATTTGGCAATCCTATTTCTGATGTTTCTCTTAGCAGAGCTTTAATCTATGATCTGCAGTGGCTGGTTCCCACCCCTCCTAGGAAAACAGAAGGATTTCTTCTCTAACTGAAGAGAAAAAATTATTAACCTTGTTTGTTGATCAGGACTTTGGGTTTTTATCTCCTTGACACATAAGCAAAGAAGGATCAACGGGTTTTGGCTCCAGATAACTCCTTATGTTAGTATGAGAATTTAATTGAAGATCAGGCAGTGCATTTTACAGCAGTAGTTTCAGTTTAGTCACCACACTTTCTGTTTCATGGCAGAGTTGTATGTCATAGTAGCAGATAAATTCATTTATTGCCAAAGGAGGCCACACAGTTCCTAATATATATGAAAACTTCTCATAGATTAAAAAGCAATTATGTCAGCTTGTAGGACTTAAATGGTTGGGTAAGGTGCTCATCTATGTTCATGTTATTATTTTCTCCCTTGTTCCTCTTCTACAGTTTTAAACAAGTCTAGCAAAGCCAACATGGTCTCTCATCAAGACCACTACTGAGTGCTCTTAGCAATGCCAGCATGATCTTAAAATTCATTTTATATTCGGATATAATTTTGAAAGTGTTCACTTATTTCACACAATTTGTTCTTTATAATCATCATGAAACTACTTTCAAAACATTTGCTGCTCAGAAACAAAGCAACATGCACTATATAATGAGGTTTTAAACATTTATTTTTTATTTACATGCTGTGCAATAAAGAAAAAAACCCCAAGTTTTCATTCTTTTGGCCCAACATATGAAAAGTGAATAAGTTTATTTTTGTGATATTTTATATTATTAAAAATGGTTGCCCACACTTAGTGGTAGTAGTCACTATCATACATTGCTTTACAGACTCTTTATTTTGGATTTATACTACTGAGTCTGACATAGGTAAGCACAGTAAAAAAAAAGCCAAATGGCAAATTTCAAATTTTATAAGCATGCATTAAAATAAACGTGAATTTCAATCAGTCTAAACAAGACTACTCACTCTCTACTAGACATTCGATAATAAAGGTGAAAAGCATTTTACAAAATGACAGGTGTTAGTTATTTTGTGCCTTATATCCAAGTTATAAAATGAAAGTGCTATACTAATGGCATGAGGTTTTTTTCCACTGTTTTTTTTTTTTACTTTGTGGGAGGCTATTTGACTCAAGGAAAGTGCGTAAGAGTATTTTTTTTTTGAAATAAGTGTTTTCATTCATCTTTCTGTTTTGAAAATCTGGAAGTAATAGCTGACAGTCCAAAACTAATTAAAGTGATTTAGCAGATAAATTAGATTAAAGTTGTGTTGGATCATTTACCTGCAGTTCACCCATTGTGGTACTTTTTAGTAGGCTTGTTACAAAATGAATGTAAAATCCAGAAAAGCAATTACATTTTCCAATACGAAATCCATCAGCACTGAGACTGTTAGGGAGAAAATATCTGAGGTGTTACTACATGTGAAACATAGATTCAAAGATGAAAACTCAAACAGCGCTAAAATGCAAAATGTACTTTTTTTAATAATTAGATACCACAAGTTGAAAGGGCAGGGGTTCCTTATGCTGGGACATGCTCTTCTGAGCATATTTTGATTTTGTTACCCTTTCAGTGTGTCTTGGGATTGTGTTTATTTCAAAAGAATAATCAGCGCTGCTACTGTTCTAAGCTGCATCTGAGCTATGCCGAATGATAGTTCATTTAAACCTTGTTTCTTCCTCTCATACCAATTTTTAATCTATGATTAGAAAAATAAGTAGTTTCCTACATTACTATTTATAGCCTAGCAGATATTAGTAAGGCAGAGGGGGAATGTGTATTTAAAAGTAGCAGTAAATATGATTGCAGTATTGTTTTATTCTCTGCTTTCATGTAGGTTTTTTTTCATGTACCAGAGAACCATTATATTGTGTGACATTAGTGGCAGAGCTGTGACATTGTAAGGTTATTTTATAATTGCTTATTAGATTGGGAAAAAAATTACAGAAAATGGATATTACAGTAGTGCAGATAGCTCTCAAAAAGAAACTTAATTCTAGTCCTGCCAATGACTTTAAATAAGATTTCCCATCCTAAGGTACCATGTCCTGTCAGAAAGGAATTGTTAGTAACTGTGCTTTGTATTATAAGAGCAGAGCCTGGGAGAGGCTCCTCTCTGCACCGCTCAGATCCATAGTTTTTGGAGGCAAAGAATTAAAAGTGTTACTTGAACTATGCTTGTGAAAAAAATTGACTATAGTAAATTCTTGGTGCAACTTCTAGCTATTCTTTGCTTGCACTAGTGATGCATTTAAAATGTTGTGGTTTATTTTTTTTAATAATGGCCCTCAGAAATATTATCTGCCTCCTTTATTTCTCCTTTTCAATACCTCACATTGCATTTTGCCAGACCTGTCATTCTCAATGACTTTTTAGATTTTGTTGGAGGAAAAAAACCAATTGGTATACAAAAAGGACTGTCAAGAGAGTGATATGTCAATTAATTCTAATCTAGAAATTCTTGTTTTAAATTCTGTTACCTCAGACATTTCAGACATTTTTAGAAATTCTTGTGTTTACCAGTCAATGAAGATTTTGAAAGTTTGCTTTTCAGCCTTATTACTCTAGGCAGATGTATACTTCCCAGATATTATTTTTGGTATCCAAGGCTGAGCAAGGAGCTTCACCCTCTCTTCAGAATTATTGATAGTTGGTTTCTATAAAATGACAACAACCTACATTGCAATGCATTCTAGAGGGCCTGAAAGTATTTTTTCTAGAACATTGTTGTGGTTTAAGGAGCCCAGGAGGCAGCTCAATCCAGTACAGCTGTTCCCTCCCTCCCAGTGGGATGGGGAAGAGAAATGGAAGTAGAAGTGAGGAATACTGTTTTCGTCACAAAACTAAAATATAGTACCACACAGCTATGCTTCTATCACAACTAAAAACAGTGCAGTCATGCCATTGAAATTTACTATGGAATCTCAGATTTAAAACTGAAAAAAAAAACTTAATAAGTAACAACAACAAGAAAAGTACTGAACTTCATTGAGTAGCTCTTGACATTATAATTAATGCAGCAAAAGACTGGCTTATTCAACAATTAATTCTGTTCCAGATTATTGGTTAATTTTAGCTATACAACAGGCAATTTATTCTTTTTATATTTTGATAGTATGCCCCAATGTCTTAAGTAATGGAAATAAGTTAGTGTAAAAGGGTAGATAAACTGCCATTTAAAAGGTATCAGCCATAGACCAGTGATAAATGGAACAAAGTAAAAAATAGCTGTCTGTAAAAGATTGGTTATTTTGCTATCAGTACATCAGACTGTAGGTTTATTTTGCTAGATGCCAGTTATACTGTATTACATACTTAGAAGTATTTGAGTTTCAAACTTAGTTTTCTTCTAATAAACTCCTGCTGCAATGTAGACATCAGTGCTTTTGAATTTAAAAAAAATTGCTGACCAGCCCTCTTGCGTTTAATGTCCTTTGTCAGCAGCTCAAAGGTCAGAAACAGAAATATACCAGCTGAGAACCTAGAAGGGATTTTAGCTATCCAATAGTGAGGGCAGCAGACTTTCTAGCTCCAGCACTTTGGGGTTTCTGGTATCACACAATCCTGATGAACATCTTGCCTCACATATTTCTGTCTGCCTTAGTAGGCAGCTAACAGAAAGCCTATTGAAGCTATATTTGAAATTGATATCAAACCTGAGGTGAAGTATTAATCGCTCAGTTTTGGAATGGTTGAGAATATATGTTCTGGACTCATCATGGATGGAAGAGAAGACCATCAGAAGTGTTTACTTTGAAAAGGAGGGCATTACTTTCATCTGTTTCCTTATTCTAATACATCAAGGATATCCTTGAGAAGCTGCTATGTGGAAAGATGTCCTAATCAAATAACTTATAACAATAAACTTCTAAAGCATTTCTGTCTAAATATGGAAAGTAAATGAATATATTTAATATAAATTCTTATGGTTGGTTCCATTCTCTCTTTAATATTTGTATTAAAATATTCCATTCTCTCTTTAATATTGCAATGTACTGGATGGATTTATGCCTGTATTTCCTATCTAAACTTTTGGCCTGAAAATTTCCATTTTTAAGACAAGAATGAAAAAAAAATATAGACTATTTTATCTGCTCCTGGTTGATGGAAGCAGCATATATAAAAATGTGCAGTGTGACAAAGTAATAAATAAAGCAGAAAAAAATAAAAATCTACAAGTAAAAAAGTTAGTATTTTCACAATGTGTTCCATGGATAGTTTTTAAGCTTCGCTGGAGAAATACATTCTTCAACTGTGGAGAAAAAATTTAGGAGTTTGGGTTTTTTCTTCTAATTTCAATTTGGAACAATAAAACCAAAATTAGATGGGACCTAGTACTTTGAGATTATTACAATAAAAAACTCACCAAGGCTTTTGCAAACTTGAGACAGGTGGTTCTTCAGAAATAAGGAATAATACCCAATGAATTTCTTGCAGAAATTCATTAGTCTCTGGAGCAAGTGGACCTTAATCTGTAAACTCCTGGATGATCTGGTGGGTGTCCAGAAGTGTAGAGTTTCCTTCCTCAGACCTGGAGACCAGGGCATTTGCAGATTTCTGGATACTAAGTAAGGAGTTTTATTTAGTGGACAGCACAGACTCCGAAGTCTTCCTGCTCTGTGTTGGATTATTGCGGAAACAGGAGGACAGCCCAGTGTAGGTCACTTTTTAGGATGGGTGTGAGGGGTGAAAGCCTGTCTGAGGACTTTTTAAAAGTCATGTTTTAAATGTAATTGTCATTTCTCCTTTTCTTTTGATAGTCAGTTGTCCTTCTAGCTGGGAGCGCAATTCCTTCACATGGTATAAAATCAGTACTTAAGCATCTCTTATCTAAAACATGCTTCTGACCTGTGAGTTCAGCTGTTATATTCACCAGCAGCGAAGTGTGCTGGTGCACATTATTATAATAGGCTTTTTTCTCAGACCATCCACAGACATTTGTACTAAAGTGAGGAAGAGAATTTTGGCAAAGCAGCAGAATGGGTCATCCATTTTTCAAATATATGCTTAGTTTACTTTGGCCCCACTTCCAAAATATGTAGAATTTCCTAAATCTTATAAAATAATGATTATTTATCTCCCATCCTTTTCATTATCAAGTTGCAGGGAAGACTGTCCTGAGTTCATATTACATTAAAATCTTAAATTTTAAGTTCATTGTCTGTTCCACAAAGAGTTCCGTATCAGCTTGGCAGTGCTGGGGTTTTTTTTGTAATTGCTACTCAGCTGTTCAACAGACAGTTTTCTGTCTCATAGCAGAAAACTCCTAAAATTATCACTTTTTCTCCCTAAAAAGAAAGTGAAGATCATCCCACTACATAAAAAAATCATTGATATCCATGAAAGAAATACTCATGTTGAAGATCTATGACAGAACATGACACACTATTTTAAAATAGATATTTATTTGAAAATAAGATACCACAAGATTAATTCCTCAGCTCATTAATAAAACAACAGAAAAATCAGGCAGTTTTTAATAGTACTTTTGTGTTTTTCATAATGAAGCTAGGTATACTTGAGATCTACTGCTGCTTCATACCTTGCTTAAGAAATTCTCTTTTACATGGTGTTGAGGAACAAGGATTACTTCAGTCCATGAAAAATATTTCTGTATTTGTCTTGTTGCCTGTAAGACATGATTATTCAGCTCCTGGAGTCGTTTCCTTATAGGAATATCCATGTACACAAGAAATTGTTTCTCAACTATTGGCAAATGCTGGAAAATAACTTGTCATTTGCTTTCCATCATTTGTGTCATTTCTATCAGTGCATTTTCCAAACTATATTCTAGTGTTGTCACTTGGACACCTGGACTTGAATTGTTATCAAGCAGAAGTCTTATCTTGAAATTAATGTATTTTAAGTCTGCAGTAAGCCACAGAGAAAAGGAAATATTTTGTGTGCAGATACTTTTCTGTAGGATAAAATTATCTCTGTCCTTTCACTGACCACCTTGCTATTCATTTAAGTTCAACAACCTGCTAGAGTAGATCTACTTACACCAATGCAAAGTGGGTAATAGTAGTGCTAAAATCTAATTCTGTACAGTTAAACAAAAGGAAGATTTTGGCATGTGATGAAATCAATAGGCATGTGATATTCTGCACCAAGTGGAAAAAGAGTACCAGAAGTGATTTTGAAATAAGATGTTTTAGTCTGCAGCAACCACTTTTCAGATTCCCAAGTAAAGCTAGAGTTGAAGGGCTGTTTTGTTGCTCTTTCAGATAGAGCCCCAACATGTGAAAGAAATCTTTGCCTAAAATTATCCTGCATGGAACAGAAACCACTAACCTAACCCCCTGTATAGACAAAAGTAAGATCTGCTCTCTAAGGAGAAAAAGGCTGCAAAAAGATCTGTTCAAAACTGGTGGCTTTCTTCACAGGCCTTTTATTACCTTTGGGAATCAATTTGGGCACGCATTTTTGGTCAAGAAGAATGGAAAGGGGGGGAAAAGGCATTGGGAATGCTGTGTTTACAGCCATGCTGTGGGCTTCTTTTGTCTCCAAATGGAGCTTGCTCTGTTCCTCAGGAAAGCAGTCTGCCCCTTCCTCCTCAGGAAGGATTGCACTGGCCCAAGAGGCAGCAACTATGGGAAGGCAGTCAGTGTCTTGTCTACTGCTCCGTCACTTCTGCTTTAATAAAATCATACAATCAGCAAGTGGTTTGGGTTGAAGAGTCGCGTATAAGCCTGGTTGAACTCCCCCTAAAAAAAAGCAGCAATATTTTTAAGTAGAACAGGTTGCTCAAAGCCCTGTCTAAAAATCCATGCCAGAGTTGGCACAAAGGCAATGTACAGATATATTGAAGAGGTTCTCTCCTTGTTTCACCTACACCCGCAGTAAAGGTTTGCTAACACTCTCACATCAAATCAATGGAAGAAAAGCAAGCAGATGAACTGAAAGCTTTAATTCTGAACATCCATCTCATCTGGAACTTCTACCAGTTATGCTTTGGAAGTGGGAGAATGAGGATTCTACAGTTAAAGACTATAGCCAAGATAAAACCTAAGATGTCAGAATATTACAATTTGGTTGAATAAGTCTGCTAAAAAATTAGGAATTATGGAAGTTAATTCCTTTTCAATTGGCCACCTCATTATTTTAATCCAGATAAGTTTTCTTACTTGATTGTAGTATTCTTTAGCAATTTCATGTGACTGAACTGGTTTGTGTGCCCTCAACGCTGAGCCCAACTAAAATACTTTGAAATTAGTGCTGTTGGGATTAAGCAAACAAATATTTGTAAATGAACATGCTTCCCCCAATTACTGTCTTGTAATTGCCAAGAAAACAATCAAAGTTACTACAATTCCAATTTGTTATTATTATTTCCTTATTGTTAAATATTAACACAGTAAATATAATAAAAATCAATTGGAAAATACTTTTCTAAGACCAACATTGCATCTGTTGCAGAGTTTAAAGTGATCATTATATGTAAGTGATACTTCTAGCTTTATAATTCCTAACCCATCTAACAGTGATAAATGTTAGGAAATAAAGGAAAGGAATAGGCAAGTTGTCTATATAGATAATTCTCCATTTTATATATTTTGCATTTTAGGCTAAAAATAAAAAAAAATGCATTAGCAAAACTGGGGGCAGAAAATTACTTGGGTTTGAATCCTCAAAGGAAAGAGCAAACAGAGTGAAATATCTGTTTTTCTAATCCATGCTCTGATACTAACTTAATTTTTTTAATGACTTTAACCCTTAGGTATCCTTTTTTGCCTGTTATTTGTTGATTTTTTTCCCACCAAGCCCTTGAGTTAGCTACACGATTCCCAAAGGAAGCCATAGCAAGATGTTAATATAATTAAGAGATGGAGAAAAAATTGCTGTCACATTCCCATTTTTTTTTTGCGCTCTGAACCTGTGAAAACAAGCTCAGTTTAGAACCCAGATTAGACTTACGCAGTTTTTAAATTATGTACCTACATAGCTAAATAATAATAGGAAAGTCTTATCAAAATCTCCCAGGAAAGTAGTAAAAACCTGTTGCATACACAATGTAGCAATACATAAACTGTGCTATTTACATGAGCATATTAAATTTAGTGTTCTTGAAACTACAGCTTGCATTTCACTTTTAATATTGCTCATCTAATATCTAGTGGCAACCATATGACAAATTAGTCTGCAATGTTATCCAGATGGAAGTTTCCTCTTCAACTGACTAAGTATGACACACACTGAGAAAAATCTGAATATTTTTCCAAATTAAACCTTTATAGCCAATTACTGTTCAAGTATTTCTAAGATCCTTTGGGATATGTTTGTTTATGTGTTCAAGCACCATTGCAGAGAATAAAATTAAACTTAGATGGCAGAGATAAAATTAAAGTGGCTGAAAACACATTGATACACCATAAAATAAAACAAAAAAGACCTTGGAATTTTGATAAGCATAAGAATTACAACATACAAATAAAACATGTACATATTTAGCTGAGACTCACTGGAAACCAATAGAAAGTTAAGCTATTTGACCCACTCATTTGTGGAACCAAAAAGTGGTCATTACAATGATGATATCTAGTACATCAACTTGTTATGAAAAGTATGAGTTTTCAAAAATATTATGACAGCTGCCTCTTTTCCCACTGAAAACCAATACTTATTTCATTTTCTTCTTTTACCAGTTCATTAGATGTGAATCAAAACTGTGAAAGCTCATGTTCAAGTAGATCTTCTGTGCTATTTTACAGAACAAATATATTATTGAGGGAGCTTCAAAAGATTTTTACAAGTCTTGCTTCATTAAATTTTTCCATAATATGTGTCACAGCGACCTTCAAAGCACCCAGCATTTCAGCACCAAATATAGCCATGCAATATGACAGCTTCTGTTTAAATTATGGTTTCATATTAAGAGCCTGTCTTATACTTTTTTCCCATAATTGGAAAAGATAGAAATATTTAAATTAAGATATAAAGGACATTCATTTCCCTCCTAGATGGGGTGCTTTTTAAAAATAGATAAAACTCTGGTGTTTTTGCAGGATGATCATATTTCCTGTCAAATATATTCAGCTTGAAAAAATATTAGATAATAGCTTCCCAATTTCCTCCATGTCAAATTCAGGAAAAGAGAAGCACTTATGTATCATTTTGAATGCAGGTGGTAAAACACATCTGATTAGGTACAAGTATCAATTAAGAACATTCTTTCCGCTTCAAAATCCAATGCACTTAGGAGAAAAGTAATAAATTTTGGAGATGAAACTAATAAAACAGAAAAAGACAAATCACTTGTTGTGTTGTTTTCAAAACTATGAAAAAACAGGCAGTAAGAGGCTAATTCTGTTTGTGGATTTGGGCTAACAATAGCTAGATTGTTTGGGATTTTTTTCAACACAAAACATCTACACTACTTTTTATCTTTATGTGGAGGTGTCATTTCTATTTTCACAAAATCTTGAGTTGAATATGAATTAATAATTTTTTTTCTTTTTCATGTCAGTCTGTTGTAGTTGCTGACCCATCTGGACTTTTCATGTCTATCCAACATCCAGAAAAATTTACAGAACTTAATAATTACACAGCACATCTCATCTGGACATTTATAATGTTTCTTGCCCATTAACTGAATAAAATTCTTCTTATTCTGAGACAAGAAATTTTCATCCTTTCACACAGACACAGTAGTTGACTAAATTCTCTTCTTCTATAAATGAATGCAGTTATAAATTTGCTGATGTAAAACAACTGAAGGTATAGGGAAAAAAAATTATTCCTCCTTCCTAAAATGTGAGATTGGAAGAGGAATATTGTGTGAGCTACAAAATAGGAATATGAAAATATTTATTTCTTTGTTTTGTTTCTTTGTTTATGTCTTTGTTTCGTGCTTTTTCACAAAGCATGTTGACATCAAACTGATTTACTATGATCTTGTTTTTTCAGACATGCAGCTAACTCTTCAAATTCTTTGTACTTAAGGAATGCCAAAACTATCAACAATTTTTTTTCTTGCAATAAATGTAATAACATATTTGCATTGAGTTGATCTGCTTATTGAAATACAGCTGTCAAAGGAGATGGGTAACTCTAGGCACTAGGTGATGACAGTTGCTATATGCTTCAGATATCTAGGGAATCATTACTTTCCTTTATGTAAAATGGTCTGCATCTCTCTTAGTTTCTGTCATGCAGTCTTAGTAGTGATACACAGAGCAGAACAAGTCACATAAAAATCATAAGCCAGATCAAGCCAGGAGGGCATCTAGCTCAATATCCTGTCTCAGAGAAAAAACAGTCACTCTTTAAAAAGGATATATAAAACAGGACAACAGAGATTTTTTCCCAAGTGCATTACTTCAGGTTGCACCAATCAACAAGACTAAGGTTTCCTGACCTGTGGTTCCATTGTATTTGCTAGTCTGGTGGATTAGTTTCCCTTGTTCTTGTATTGTTCTTATTTTTCATTATTTTTATATACTCTTGACCTACATAATAGCTTTTGGCAATAAATTGCCCCAAACATTCTGCAAAAAGTTAATAAGAATTTCCTTTTGTTATGCAAGCCTGTGACCTGATAGTAATGATAATTGAGTAATTGAATTCCCTTACCTGCTGTGTTCCAAGACATGGAGCTGTCATTTCTTACTCACATTTTCCTCTGCATGTTGAATAGGCCTGTTCTGTTTCTCCATCTGGAAGCAATGCCATCCCTTTGATCATCCCTATTTCTGTTCTGTGTTTCATTGTACCTTTGCAGATGCATGCTTGCTGAATATCTTCTGCTTTATTTTCCTAATTTTTTTGAAGTCTTTTCTTCTATTATTGTTCCACCTGTATGGCAGTTTCTTTCAATGAAAATGAATTGATGTCCTGCTCTAAGGATTGCTTATATGACCCATTGCCCTTAGTGCTTTTCTCTTGAGTCTTCACAATTAAATGTACTGTCTTTCTGCCATTCAAAGGCCCTAGCAGTCTGCAAAGTAAGAGATTAAGTCAGTGATCTGATTTCAGACCTCCCAGTTGGCAGCAGAGAGCATTATCAAAAAGGCACCAGGCTGGCCTGATAGTGGAAGACTTGTGCATTTTATTTTTTAAGGATTTTGTGCTTTGTTATGTTCAAGTTCAGTTACAGCAGGCAGGAGACTTTTGTGCATTGAGACAAATGAATGAAAGCAGCAAGGGTAAGATTTATTTTGTTTCATATTTTATTGTCTTGAAACAGCTGAACTCAGCTAATCAATTATTTTATAGGAAATGGTTACTGTATTTCTGTACTGGTGTGGGTGCGTGTGATGCTTTATGAAACAGCCAAGTCAGATTTCATGTGTACCAGACATAATCCCTAGGAATTTTCTGAATCATATTTATTTCACTTTGATTTTCTTCACACCATGAACATAAGATAAAAGAATGCATTACTCTAAGGTGTTTAAATCTGGTTGCCCGGGATATTCTGTGAGAATGACATGGATAGAACAGATCATGTATTCATCAGACCCTTGGTATTGATTCTTAACTGACTTTCTGCCTGCTGGGAACACCTCCATTCTTGATAATACGGAAAAGGTTTGCTGCACTTCTTGTAAAAGTTTTTATCACCTGTGCTTCTATTGCATTCTCTGAGTGATGGAAAAGAGTAACAAGCACAGAATCTGTCCATAGATTTCAGAGGATGTTTACCATTGTAATTGAAAGATACAAAAAGCAAATTCAGGGTTTAATCCCCTGACTAAATATTCTGATATCCTGTTCAGTTCACATCTTTAACATTTCAACTCAAAACTACTGTACTAATTTGGTTTTGCCTAAAGAAAATCCTTCTGCAGGTTGTCTATCTCTGATGCATAAGCAAGAAGAATGAGAATTATTCATCTGCCTTCAGATATTGCTGGCATACATGTTTACACCTAAACTATTGACTCTCAAGTCCTTTTATAGCAAATAGAGAGAAATAGGCAGATTAAGTCATGATTGGGTGAGGATAATCACATCCTAGGATTACCTATTTACTTTAATTGTTAAAGAGGACCAGGGACGTTCAATGAAATTACCTACCCTGTAGATTGTAGACAAGCTTAGTCAGATGTTTGGCATGATTTTCCTACCAGAAGATGAATGCATTTCTTCTCTTTCTAGGATTTTGTGATGTTAAAGTCTTTCTTGGTTCTCATTTGAATTTATTTAGTGATGGTTGGTGCAGTTGATGACTCTTAATATCTTCAGGACTGAAAAATAGATTTTAAAACTAATTCAACAGAATTAAATCAAATTCAAGATAAGCCAGTCTTGTAATAAAAAGTGAAGAATGCGAAGGGAAAATAAGAGGTAGGAGTGGAAACAGATTGATCCCATTTTAGTAGCAGTAGAAAACTATATCCTTCCCCTTACTCCTCTTTATTTTCTGACTAAGACGAAATCAGGTAGGGACATAACAGAAACTTGTTGGTGTTTCTCAACTTTTACTTGTTGTACTGTGTTACTGTGAAAATTGTCATAAATAATATCCCAGCTAATCAATTTATTTCAGTAGAAAATTTGACTCTTCTGTTAATTTTTTAAAGTATAATTCTTAGTAATATGTGTTTGTCAGGTAATTCAGACCCAACTCTGTGGGTTTTCACCTGCAATTTAGTCTGTGGTCTGTCTTACAAATTTTTTCTTTTGAATTATTTGTAATCTTTTTTACCCTTAAAATGTAAGAAAGTTTGTATTTCTTCCTGCATTCTAGTTAATTGTTTTGAGAACCCTTTAGGTTGCATGTACTCACTCGGAGACCTTTGCCTCAGTGGAAGAGAGTCCTTGTGATAATGGACAGAGGTGACAGTGTCAGATAGTGGACCCAGGGTGGAATTAGGTTCTTCTTGTTAGCCTGTCCTGTGAAATATATTAAATACTAAATTATTTATGGCCAGCAATCATCTTAAAATATGAAGAATTGTAAATATTGCTAGGAAGCAGTACTAAAATACTGTCATAATGTGGTAGAGAATTAGTTCATTGTAGTTCAGCCAATGCCCTTCTTTGGATCTGATTCATGAATCCTACCAGTGTGCAGCCATGGTCAGTGCTTCATGGGACTTTAATTTCTGCTAATTAAGAGTTTACTAGAATGAGAGAAGTGGAAAAATTTTGTCCAGACTGGCAGCTTTGCCCATAGTGTTCTGTGTATTGCATCACAGACATAGGTTTTAGATTCTTAATACACAGACTCAATCTGTTTTGTCCCACTTAGACCCTTCATCCAAGCAGAAGACTAATCCCTGTGCTCTCAATGACCTCTTTACTGATGTTTTGGACTTGCAACAGATTGCAGCTGTTGTACAGCTTTAGGGCAGAAAATGACTGTTAAGGATCAGCAGGCTAATAGCTTGCACACCATAGGGAAGAGGATGTGCTCTGCATCTTGGCATTTCTGGATGGCTTTTTTTGCCAGGTATGCATTTGTTTCTGATGCAGTTGCTGTATTTGCTGTGTCTCTTCTGCTGATTTCTGAGAGGACTTCACAGCACTGGTGATGGAAGCTAGGCTGCTCTGGGCACAGCACTGCAGATGTAGACAGGACTGTTGAAATAGAATCTTTTCTCAGTAGTTTTGCCTGTACATCAATGCAAAGACTTCTTTGGATGCAAGCTGCTGGATCCCCTGGAAAGTTTTAAATCTATAGGGGAGATCCTTCCTTTGAAGGGAGCTCTCCTTCCTAAAGGAGTAATGAGATTGTCCTTCCTTTCAAGATTGCCCAGATATACCACGATCTCTTCCCCTCCTCATTCTTCTCCCCCTTCCTTTCACCTACCTGAAAGAAACTTCACAGATGAATTTTAACTTAGGATATAAATTTTGGACAGTTGCTCTCCAAATTGACTAGTTGGGGTTTTTTTAACTACCCAATAAAAGACATTTTAATAGCTTTGTTGCTCAGTGTACCACTACATTGTGAGTACTGAACTACGCTGTGATTTCTAAAGGCACTGCACTTCAAGAATAATTATTAAGGTTGAGTGCACAGAACCTCCCTGTGAAGGATAACAGAATCACCAATTTTTTGAGGATGGAAGGGATCATCATCTTGAGACCATCAAGTCCAACCCCCTTCTCAAGCAGAGCAGGATCACCTAGAACAGGTTTGTCACAACCATGCCCAGACTGGTTTTGAGAATCTCCAGGAACTTAGACCTGACAAACCCCTCTGGGTAACCTAGGCCAATGTTTGACCACCCTCACAGTGAAACAGAGTTTCCATGTCTTCAGGTGTAATTTCTTGGGTTTTGATTTGTTCCCATTGCTATCAAGTGCACTGCTGAGAGAAGTTTGGCTCCCTCTTCTCCATCCCCATGTATTTACAGACAGGTGTTAAGATCCACCTGAGCTTTTTATTCTGCAGCCTTAGGAGTCCTGGCTCTCTCAGCCTTTCCTCATGTGAAAGAGAACCCAGCCCTTAATCCTGTTTGTGGCCCTGCACTACACTGCTATACCTCCTAGTCCTGTTTCTCTTGAAAGTATGAATTTAATTAGGCAAAAAACCCTCATAATCACGTAGGTCTGCTTCTGATTTGCAATGCCACTGACCTTTTTTTCATCTCATATCTTTTTCCACTTTCTCCAACAATCCTGACTTTTCCAGACCTATGATTTAGAAACATAACTACTCATTGCTGTTTTTCTTTTGATGTCAGGGTGTGGTGTTTTTTAATGACTGTCCTTCCACATATGCTTATTTAGCTAGGCCTTTCCTTTTGTCCTTTTTTATTAAGTCAAATAAAAACAGCAGAGGATAAACAGTGGTCAGATTCACAAACAAACAAAAAATTAATAAAGTGAATACATTTTTTTTAAGTGCTAGTCATGCCCGTGTTTAATCATCATTCACAGATCCATTGTATAGTTTTAGTTCATTAAACTAAAAATTTCTTTGCAAAAATATTACCTGAACTCAAAATATATTTTTTATGCTTATTCCTTATTCATATCCCTGGTGATCAGTCTGGGAAATCTTCAAGGTATTTTGCTTAAATAGGTTTCTTAAGGCATTGGGAAGACATTCTGCCTAACCTCAATTAGTTTTAGCTTATTTTTTCTTGCATTCATGATACTGTTATCATGTCTAAAGGGTAAAAAAAAAACCCAAAGCCATAATGACTAAAGTAATGAATGCAATAAACATTGTAAATGTTAAGCCTTCACACTTAAAAGTTTTCTCTTAACAATTATTCATTTCCAGACTAGTGTAGTGGAAAAATGCGTGTTCTGCCCAATGGCATTCTCTCTATAATTTCAAACCCCACAAATTTGCGTATTCTGAAAATGAAGAAAAACTGTGTTTTCCATCTAGAAATAAAAGTACTCCACAGAGATGTCAAAGGACAAAAGTTTTGTACTGACACATCTGTAAAGAAGAAAATTTGTAACAGTCTTTTTAGTCTTTTTTACTTGCGCCTCCTATAATGGTCTTTTCACTTCTGGTAATAGGCAGATGCTAGAACTTTTTCATTTTCTGTGTATTTGATTTGAATGTTTGAAATTAAAGAAATTTATATATGTGCTCAGCAAATAATATAGTTGATGATGCTACTCACAGGTATAAAAAAATTGATCTCTCTAAAGTGCCTGCATTTTATTACTTTATTTCGTAATAAATTAATAATATTAGCTTTTTGTTGTTCATTTCAGACATAGCACTGTTTTTTCCATCCTTCACTGGAAATTCTTATTTGGAGCTACCTTCTCTGACATCTGTATCTGATACCAGGACTGCATCTGGGCAGGAAACAAGCAATCTGACGACTCTGTACTTGACAGTGAAAACAACTGCTCTAAATGGCACAATTCTTTACAGTGAGTACCAAAGATACTTGAAGCTAAGTATCAGTTTTAGCTCCTTCAGGTCCTTATTAACTTTAGTGTACATCAGCTGGCATTTCCTCTTCAACAGCAAAATGAGTCATTAAAATGCAGCAGAAGCCTTTTGGTATTCTAATGCATACTGCATTATAAAATTTGAACCATTGTTCCTTGTGTTCCTCTGGAAAGTTCTTTAATTTATGACTCATTGAGCAAAACATAACTTACAAGAGAAAATGCTGCATCCTGACGAGAAAGAACACAGTAAGCGTATGACTTTGAGTTGTACAGCATATGACTTTACTGTAAGTTTTACAGCTTTAAAATACAAATGTTGAAGTTTTGAGCAACTTATAGAGAAGCAACTTCTCTGTAGTTGGATTGAGTCTCACTTTTTGTAATTGTGATCTTGGTTCCAAATTCTTGATTTATAGAACTATCTTAGGTTCTGCAGTTTTGCCATATTTTGAAGTACTTACTGTGATTTCACACTTCAGAGAATTCTTTTGTGATCCCCAGAGAGTATTCATGCAGACTTGGATGTATGCCTGTTAATACTACATAAAAAAGTTGCTTCTTGCCTGCATATTTCATTCCTCAATATATAGCATAAACTTCTGAGACAGAAGTACACTTTTCACTAGTCAGCAAGAAAAAATAGTCTTCTCTGCCAGTTGAGTATTTCATTATATATTTTATCTTGCAATTTCTTGCAAATGGAAAACATGGAAAGTGAGGTGATTTCTTCCCAAGAAGAGCTAGAAAAATATGATTATTTGATAGATTTAGTCCAAAAAGACAAAATCATTTGGAGCATTTTCAGTTCACTGCAACTTCCACTTCAGTGTGGATCAGGATTAGTGGTACGAGTTCAGTTCTCACCCTAAAATTGAGTTGGGGTAGCTCTAGGAACTCAGGATAATTTTTGTATATTTTCTCAGAGTTAAAACTCACCTTTTCTTCACAGGTTCTCAGTACCATGTCATACTTGCATTTTCATTCCCTGTGTTACCCCTAAAATGGAATTTTGACTGATTTGAAATATTCCCCTCTTTTAATGACCAGTAGGGCTTCTATTAAGGTTAGTTTTCTGTTAAGCTAAATAAATAGATAAGTAAATAAGGAAAACTTTGGATCTCTGCCTGGCTGTGGAACACAGACACAGAAAGTAATGGATGACTTATCAGAATTCTACAAGAATTCTGACAAGTCATCCATTACTTTCAGTGTCTTATTATCAGAATTCTTTTAGAATTCTGATACTGTGTTAAACATTAGATAGATCTTTGCTTTTCATTTCCACTTTAACGATCTCTGTCCCTCCTTCTATAACACCAATTACTTTTCCTTGTTTTTACTCTTTCTTTTTTTTTGTTCTGTGTCTCCCTGGTAATTAGATTACTTTCCAAATATTACAAATGTTTCTTATAATAGTTCAGATCAATATTCTTCTTTGGTTTTACATGAATGTAAAATAAAAAATTATATAAATGTGTAAATAAAAATCTTTCCAATGTTTTATGAATGGACTCCATGTGCGTATACAGATAATTGAGAATTTTTTAATTATTTCTGTACACTCTTCTGTCAAATTAATGTCCTATGTGAGTTCCCTCACATGCTTTCTCTGTATTTTCTTCATCCCCATTTTTTCTCCCTGCTCTGTCTTTCATTTTCACTTCTAACTACTGCAAAAGAGAAGCTGCTGCTGTCAGCTCTTCTGCTTTTAATAGTAATACAACTCCTGCCTTTACTCTACTTTTTTGAAGCTGTGTGACCATCAAACATCCAAGGAAGGAATCATCAGCAGAAAGCCAATTGAGGCTATTGCACTCACTAGGTACAAGAACCCCACACTTCTAAGGGTTAATGTTCCCAACATTTTCAGATTCTGTTAATTTATGCATGTTAGCAACGGTTTAATAATTATGGCTACAATTAGCTTCACACATTCATAAAGAAAAAACCTTTCTATTTGTCAAAATAACTTTTTAAAATAGAAAAATCATTACAGTGATCTACTTCTTTCAGATGTACTTTACTAGCAAATTATTACACATTTCTGATTAGTTTTTTTTAAATTAATTCAACTTCAGATTACACATTTTACAAACACACCTGTTTTTACCAGGTGGTGGTGAGGTTACGTCTGTTTTTCTGGCAGATAATTAGTAGACATTTAATTACAGGGAGAAGTCTCAGACAAGATACTACTGATACATAAATGAATTTGAGTCAGAAAGTATGCATAAGAAGACTATTTAAGTCAAAATCATAAGGATAATATAAAAGGATTGAAACTTGCATCTGTCTTTACCTTGTACATTAGCCAGTGAAGAACAAAAAAGATCTGTGCCTTCTTCACTTTTCCATGTCAACATGCCTTTAAATAAAAAGAACAGAACACTGAAATATCAATGCATTATTTTAATACCTTTTAGCAGTTAGTGCAATTATATATATGCAAATATATATAAGACAAATAAAATAAATATAGAGAATACAGCAAATAAGCTTGCTTATAGGCTAACCAATAGGCAGAAGATGAGAACCATTACATGTGCTAGGAATGTCACTTTAGTGAATCATACCATACCGTTGTTTAAAAAAATCTTATTTGATGCCTTTATTAGCAAGAATTTTATCAATGTTTAGTTGAAATTAACAAGTACTAAGGACTTGTAGAGGCTTTCAAAAATAGGTTTTCTGTTAAAAAAAAAGGGGAAAGAGGTAGGATGTCATAGAAGTCTATGTGTGATTTATAGAAAATTCCTATACATAGATCTGTCTGATTCCAAACAAAAATGCATTTACATTCTTAATAATGACATTTTCCCTAATTATTTCAGTATGTATTCAAGAAATACATACATTAAAGGGTGTTAACAGTAAATGGACTAAAACTCTCTGGAATTTTTGCTGTTATGTTATGTTTAAATTGTTGATAGAATGTGACAATTACCATTTGAGAAGATTTATTTGTTGACTACAGAATGCATTCATAAAATTTCTATTCTATTCCTTAATTATTTTATTTCTTAGCATGATTAAATTTCATCAAGACGTCAAAGCAAATTGTGATATTTAGCCACAAAGCAAAATAAATTGCTAGGGATCATAAAAACCTGATACAGTTGTAAAGTTTTACTTCATCATTTTCACTTTTAAGAGAGTCAGCATAATGCAGCTCACAATCCCTTCAAGGGTAGATTGTTTAGCTTCTGCTATGTATGGTAGCCTATAACTTCTGACAATTGGATTTCAGATATCACAGCCCATGTTTATAGCATTCCTTAAGGACAACAGCTCCCTTTTCATAAGCTGGGCTCATAAATTATTTCCTTTTTTCTCAGAAGCTCTGTTCCCCAGATCTTCCCATATTGTCCTTACCCTTAAGAAACTAAATAGAGGCCATTCAGACATTTCAGTTGTAGCCTTTTTGTCTCTTACTTCAGCTGGCATTTTCATGTAGAGCATTTCACAGTATCCTTCCTGTGTCAAAATATATTTTCTTTCTTAATAAAGCTAATCCCATATTTTAATGGGACTTCAAATCTGTCTTTTAGATAAGCAATCATTTAAGCTCAATGGCCATTTGCTTGTTGACATACTGATGTACAAAAATAACCTTCCAGCTCACAGTTTTCTGTGAAAGGATGATTGCTGAGATTCTTTTGCTGGAACCCTCACATAATCTCTACTAAGGTCAAGATGATTTACCCCTAATATCCAACAAGGTTTTTAACTCAGATATTTCCTGATCTCTGTCACTTCCCAGAACCTGTCTGGTTTGCTTATGACTCAAGCTTTTCCTATGAAGGTAACTTCCATCATATGCACTAGGTAGTATATGCTCTTTCACATTGCCAGAACAAAATTCTCTGACTCCTCATGTTCACTGCAGAAAGATTTAAAGGACTGTCCTTTCAAAGAATTTCATACCACCTAGCAAATAATGTGAAGAATGCCGTTAGTCACCGGTAAGTGTGACTTAAAAGTGCTCCCTAGACTGAAGTTCAAGCAGCAACACTCACTGAAGTTTCAAGAAGTAATGCTGCCTTTGAGAGAGCTGTCCCAGATTTTTTACTTTACTGGTAATAATGAGGACTTTTTTCCAAGCTTTTACTAGAGGGCAATGTGAATAGACAGACAGAGTGACCAGGAAAAGGAAAACAAGCTGTTTATCTGTAACTTCACTTTTTCAAGACATGTTATATACATGCACATATACATCCACTTCATTCTCTCTTAATCAATGTGACTTACAGATCTACTTACTGGTAGAAACTGGAAATGCCAGGAATGGCATGTGCAGGGAGGGGAGAAGACTAGGAAACAAGTAGTACAATATATGCATATATCAGTTATATGATGGTTAAAAACAGTGCAATAGTGCAAGATATTTTTAAAGAGAATTATCGGGCTATTGAAGAAGGAAATTGTAAAAGCCAAAGGCATGAAGTCCAGTCAAATTAAAATAGCTTTGCAGTTAATTAGGTATTCAGAATACAAAATATGTCTAAGCATAAAAGATTTCAGTAGGTCATCAGGATTTGTAACAGACTGAAGAAATGCAATGTTGACTAGAAAGCTGCTCTCAAGGAAGGAGTTTACATTGTGAACTGTTTCTGCTAGGAACTATACTAAAGGAAATGATCAGGCAGTTGCAAGCACTGTTGTTGTGTCTCTCTGAGCTCAAAGATCATTTTTTGCTTTTTGTTTTGTCCTCCAAAATAAAGTTTTGGGTTTTTTTTTACAAATTATTATGTTTTTTAAGTCCCAATAATGCCCTTATGCGTTTTATCTTTCTGAATAAAAATAATAAAGGATGTTCTGACCTGTGGCTCCCCTGCAGCATGGGAGCTCCTACTCAGCAGCTGAAACCCTACCCTGATCCCAGCCCTTCTGACCCACTCTGGGGTACTCCTGCTCATGATTTATGGGCAGAGTCACTCGAGGCTCACACACCCAAACCCAGGCACTCCACAGATGAGAGTTCCCCAAATGCTAGCGTGATATTTCTCCCTGTCTAACACCCATGCCAGCACCCAAGGTCTCCTATTCAGAGGCAGTGGTACATCAAAAAATACATGCAGTATTTTCAGTTTCCTGACCCAGTTAGTGAGTCTTTTTTTCTTCAGTTAAACATAGTAAAATACAGTGAAATAAACAGATTAACATTTTAACTATTTGTCTTAAAGGTGAATAAAAATTGTAAACAGATTCCAAAAATTGGAACTGTCATACCTTTTATAAAAAGTAAATACAGTTAAATTCAAAGGGCAAATTCACCCAATAGCATTTGAAACTGTAGGTGTCAGTCCTTTTTTTTTAGAAGAGCCTTGTATCATTCATCACTTAAGTATTTTGCTGTAATTTTTACAATGTATAATACACTATTTAGTGCAAGTGAACTTAAGCATATTGTTCATTCTTATTTTTAAGAGTTCAAGTAACAGTATGTTTGATGTTTTGTAAATAATTTTTCTTCTCCTCAAGTCTGAAATACATCATTAATTGGGAAAGGTGAATTTTTCATAATCTTTAAATCTATTATAAGAGCTGTCCTCTTATAATTTTTGTTTTCTATAATTTATTTGAAAAGCTGAATGAATGTGAATATTTTTATTGTCACCTTCGTTGCCTTAATGATACTGCTGGATATAGAGAGAAGTTCAGTTAATGTAAGATGTCTGTAAGATCGATGCCACTCCGGTAGTATTAAGTAAATTCTGTCTTTTAGTTATTTTCTTTTACTTTTAACTGTCATCAGCTAAATACAGATATTTACAGTCTGATTTTTTTCCTCACAGTCACTCAAGAAGAGTCCTGTGTATGGGCAGAAGGGTCCCCAAGGTGACATAGCATCATGTCTGATGATGGTGTTCCAGTTGTGCGATTTAGTTGTGCAAGGTCCTACACTTTCAAAAGTGTGACTGTCTCCATTTTTGTTTTCAAAGCTGGTGAAAGAAATTTTGGAGAGCAGTTTCTTCACTTGTATCTTGTGGAGGGAAGACCAACAGTTCGATTAGGCTGTGGAAACTCTCAGAACATTCTGACTGTATCCCTGAACCAATCTGTCAGCAAGGGTATGCTCGTCCCTATTACAGTAAGGTAAGAACTGGGTTACACTAAAAGAGTTTTAGTCATCTATATTGAGCAATGAAATGTAATTTCATTCTTTTTTTTTTTTTGACAATAAAAGGGCAAGTCAAATTGGAAAGCAAATTTGGAAACCTTTTTTATAAAGTTGAAAATATAATTCAATTTCAATTCTCCTTGATTGAAAATACATTTTAGTTCACACAGATTACTTCAGTCCTTTGGAGAACTTATGAATCATTCAAAATCTTCAAAGTTCAGATACATTTACAGATACAGATTATTTCAGTTTTAGAACTGAAACAGTTTAAACATAATTTTTGAAATTACAAACGGGGGTCTCATATTTATGCTTATTAATTAACACATTGAATAAATTATATTTTTCATCACATTTTAGTGCTAAATATAAGACTAATATATTGCTTAAGATAAATTAAAAATGGGCA
Source organism: Geospiza fortis (assembly GCF_000277835.1). Classification (NCBI taxonomy): domain Eukaryota; kingdom Metazoa; phylum Chordata; class Aves; order Passeriformes; family Thraupidae; genus Geospiza; species Geospiza fortis. The sequence goes on from NW_005054332.1 coordinate 3,046,849, forward strand.
TGCTAACAACATCTTACATTACAGGGTGTACTTGGTGATTTTAAAAGCCCTATCCAAACAAATACAATTATAAAATTGTCATATCTACATTTGCCACTGTACTATCAGGGTTATACAAGAGGCTAATCACTGCTGTCATTTTTCATCTTGTACAAATGATAGTTCTCAAAATGGTTCATTTATCATTTTGAGATGAATATTGATATCATGCTTTGGTAATGAATTAACTCTTTTCCAGTCATGGAATTTCATATGTGCAAGCTAGGTAAGAAGTAAAACAGAAATAATATAGGGGTTTTTGTTATATTTACACTAGTAAGGTTAAATAATGGTAAAGTATTCAATCTTTACTTCAGAAATGTTTAGAAATCATTCTGACCCATATAAAATATCATATTACTGTGATTAAGATAATATTTTTTACATTATTTAAGTATTATTAAGTATTAATTGCTTCACCCAAACTGTAAACATTTGTGCAGTGAGAGAATGTAATGCACAAATTATGAAATTAAAGGAAGCCTTAGCTAGGACTATTTTTGCTGTTAGAGGATGGTATGTGAAGGAGACTGCTGCGAAAGTTACCATGAAACATGCATGTTAGGCTTCTCAAAATTGCCTTTTACTATCAAAAAATAAAAATCAAAGCAAAATCTGAATGTTTTTGTGTTTTTCTTCTGAGCTGTTTCTCTGTGATGTAAATGTCGATCAATTCTGAAATGACAGAGGTTTGTTGTTCTCATTATATAGAGTAGATTGATAAGGGGAGAAGAAAATGTTCAGCATATCAGCCTATTTTCTTAGATTGTATGCTTAACCCATCTGCTTTACCACTTCTTTTAGAAACAAATTTGTTAGAATATAAATCCTTTTTTCAATATACAGAAAGCTAATAGGAGCTGCCATTTAAGAAACTGTTTCATTTCTATCTTCTATTTCTTTTCATCCACAGGTCTCTACATTACTTTTTTTCTACATTTAAAACAAGGATTTTTTCCTTTTATGCTTTGTATTGACATCTAGTATTAATGGAACAAAGTCACATAGCATACATTCAAATCTTATTAGCTGGCAGTGTATTTATTTTAGGATTTTTGTACAGATTGTAAAAGCACATAAAATTTACAGAGAAAAGCATATCACTTCCCCTCCTTTTCATCTAGCAGATATTTTTTTCATTCCGAAAATACTCAATAGAGTTATACAGCTCAATACAAATAAACTATTCTAAGTTTGGTTTTTAATCCCAGAGGCTTCTCTTGTATGAGCCATTGGTCAGATAATTGTCTGCACTGCATCAGCTGTGGTAGCGTTGTCTTTGCTTCATACATTTAAGCCATTAAAATGCCATACAGATTTCAAAGCCTAATAATATTGTAGCTACAAATGCAGCTAAATGAAAATTTAAAAATTTATTCAAGGTATGAAGTTCAAGTTCACACTGAAAATTTTATTTCCTTCTTTTTCTACCTTAATATTAACACCTCTGTATTTATGGCCTCATTCTTCTTGTTGTTACACTAAAAAATACTATCAGTTCAATTTACACATTTCCTTTGTTTACTAGAATTTTATACTGCTATCTTTGAAGCAGTGGCATCCTAAATAACTTGCAAGGTGTGATTGTAGACTGTGACTAGTAGGGATTTACATGAATTTGAGTTTATGGGCTTGGCCTTCAAAATGACTTGAGATTATTCTTGTGAGTCCTTCTAAAATGTAGAGAGAGCAGTATATCCTTCACCAAGCAGCAATAAAATTGTAATCCTTCAGCAGTCATCCTTAACCTCTGTCAAAGGAAAAAGCAAACCTGACAAGAGAGTTGTACCCTCCCAAGCTCTTGAATCATAAGATATAAAATATGAATCCATGACAAACTGTTGATTTGTGTTCTCAGAGGCTGCTGGAGATAGATAATTCTATCTGTATGCTTTACCTGCAAAATTGTGTGGAGTTTTTTCCCTATAGTGCAGGAAAAGAGTCAAAGAGTAGAATAAATGATCATTTTTTGTTACTGTTTCAAAGCTCTCCAACAGGGCAACAAAACATTTGCTACATTTGATTTTGAATTAGTTTGGAAGATCACATTTAACAGTTATTCTGGTTTTGGATGCAACTACGACTGCAGTGGTTAAACACCACAACTAACACATCCAATATCTATAGAAACAGATTTTCTCCTCTTCAAACTTATTCTTTTTAATCCACATGTGCAAGAAACTAATACATTCCCATAGTTTAGAGCTACTGCTTTCTTTTAACTGTATGATTAGTTTCCTTAGATATGGCCATTTTCTCAAACCTGATGAAGATTAAATGAGTTTTAAATGTTCAGTCATTGTCTTTATGATACTTGTGAAATGGCAGCTTTATAGAAGAAAGTCAATAAAGCTCTGATTGCTTACTTTTTTTGCCTTGCCTAAAGAAAATAGAAACCTGTTTCAATGCAGTTTCATTTGTGTTTCTATTTCTGTTTATTTTAGGATGATTTGATTACTGGTTTGAAAACGTGCATTCATTTGAGTGTAATTTTTTATGATTTCATGATTGAGAATGTATTGTTTTTTTCAGTTAAAGCTTTGAGCACATACTTGAAATGTAGTTTGGATTAGTTTTATGGATTTGTTCTTTAAAGTTATTCAAAGAACATTAATCCAAACACATTTCATTCCATGAGTAGGTTTTGAAATGCATTTGCCTGATGTAAAATTTGCTCTAGTTTGTGGTTAAAGTGATATTACTGTCATGGGGGCAAATGATGTTTCTTCAATTCAGTGGTTGAAAAAAGGTAAATTTAACAAAGAGATTGAAATACTCAAGTCATCAGGATTTTGATTTATCTAGATAGTAAGGTGGACTGTCACTTTTAGATTATGAGTACTGATGTTTTTTAGACATCTTAGATTCCTGTCTCTAAATGATATTTTTGTCTGTTCTGCACAGTGATGTGATACAGCGGGTCCTTTTCCATTTAGGAGATTCCAAGCAAGCATTAATTAAAATCTTCCCTGTATGTGACAACATCACTCTTCAATCTTATGTACCTGCAGAACTTTCAGAATTTTACCCTGGAATTTACTGAACATAGTACCCATCCCCACAGAGCTATACTATGTTATTATGTACATTTACATTTCAAATATCTTCCAAGTGAACATATTGAAAGCAGTTGTTTCCAGTTTTCTGTCACACTTTAATCAGTAGTATGGATGTGAGCATTTACTCATGGCTGAGAAGGGCACCTTTAGCTGTCCTTAAAAGGATTTATTTGTTAAATACATTATCCAGTTAATTTGGCCAACTATCACCTAGACCATGCAGTGGTACAGAAGCTGCTGAAGTTTATTATTTGGTCTTCCAGCTTCAAAAGCAGATGGCACATTCTGAACTGCGAAAGTCCTCAGCATGTTTTTGTACCTCCACATGGAAACTTTGGCAAGGTGTAATGTACTAAGTACTAGTTACTTGATTATATTATCAGTGTCCGTGATTTTTCCTACGCTTCTACTTCCTCCCCTTCCACAGAGAAAGAAAATCGTTGCTTGAGCTATTCTACAAAGCTTTTCATGCATGTGAATTCTGAAAATGTGTTTCTAAAAAAATATGTAAATCACAATCCATATGATATGTTGTCTCATTTTCAGTCATGGTGTCCATCTATTTCATTTCATTTCATTATTTCAGAGATATATAGGTTTTCATATTAGTGCATATTTTTATTGTTATTTACAGGTGTTGAGTATCCTGCGTAGTGTGAAAGTATTACTTAAAATTACATTAAATCAATAAACCAAAAAAACCCTGAACTCAATTATCTGATGTCTTGCTATTGCTTCCAACATTACCAGTTACCTAGAAATATAGGATTTTTTTTGATGATTTGGAAACGTCTGAGCAGCAGGTTTTGTATCTCAGCAAGTACATAGTGTAGCCTAGGTTTCATACATGCCATACTGATTTCCAACATAATTAATTATGTGATGAATGGAAATGGAAAGGTGATTTGGTAAATGACAACTACGTGCAATATCTCTGTCATCACACCTCATCTTTTAAAATTATTTGAAGATTAACAGTGAAAGCAGTCTGGGATAGATTTAAGAATTTTTATTTTATTAATTTATAAAATTGTTAAGGAAAAAACATTCAGATGTGGTTTTAAAAAGGGATATTTTACACAGCCTATATCTTAATTTCGTATTTTAAGTCAGCATGTAGATGAATTGTACCCATGTTGTGTTGCATAGAACTGGAAATGCTAGAGGATATTAATTGTATTTAATCAATTTTGAAGAAAAATTTTTATTACTTCTAGAAGGATGTATATACAACTGCATGAATTTATGTTTACTGCATCTTCTATAGCAATTCAAAATTTAATAAAATCAGCATATTTGCCACTATAAAGTAGGAATGCTTTTGCCCTGTACACCTATGTATTGCTTGTTCTCTGAAAGCCTTAATCCCAGCTTTATTAATCGAGCTGTTAGAGTTTTACACAAGTAATCACTACAACTATTTAGCCTTAAAAATAGTCCCGTAAGAGATGCATTAAATCAAGCTAATGAATACAAATCTTGTATATGTAATTAAAATTTAAAACAAAAATTTGGAACATTGGAATCAGCTAGTTAAATCATGCCACATGGCATGTTATCTGGAATAAGAAAATGGATTCTCATAAAGAATATAGACAAGGTTACCTTTTGTGTTCGTTTCAATTTCAGCTTTTGTGTATGAACAGAACATTCAGTGTGTTTAGAAACATAAGCCACTTTCTGAAACTTTTCCTTCATTCATCAGCAGTATGCAATATTTCATCAGTGGTCTGTCAAAGCCAACAAACCAACTGCTATAGCTGTTCAAGCTCATTAGCTGCTGACTTGAAGAACAGATGTTTGACTTCCTGTACCCTTCATGCTCTGGCTTTATGCTAGATTTTCTTGCATTAACTGCCCTTAGAGGAATGACCCAAGAACACAGAAGGACAAAGTGATTCTTTAGGCTGGAAAGGCCCTCTGGAGGTCCTTCCAACATTCTTGCTCAAGCTGGCTGTCCTGGTTTTAGCAGGGGTAGAGTTTTCTTCTCAGTACCTGGCATAGTGCTGTGTTTTGCATTCAGTATGAGGGTTAGGTTAGTAACACATTAATGCTATGGTTGCTGCTAAATCATGTTTATAATAAGTCAAGGTCTTGTTTTTTCATCTCACACTGTGTCTGTAAGGAGGTACACAAAAAAAATCCCGAACTGGTTTTGGATGGTTTATTGCAAAGTGGTTCACCACAGACCAGTTCTCATTATATGATGTCATAACAGTTTCATCTTCCAATTCATAGTGTGTCATTTATCTCAGATGAAAAGGCTATGTCACAAAATAAGAGATATCTGCTGTGTTTTCTTATGGACAAATTACAGAGTTGCATTAAATGTCATTTGAGCTCCAACAAAAACGTGTATTCCAAAAGCTAAAACTACTGACCAAAACCAATGTATTAAAGAAGGTTTGAGGTTCTTTTGCTAGGTGTGAGTCTTCTTCAGTCTTTTTCAAAGCTGTTCATATCTATATAAATGTTAGAGTGTGAACTGTATTAGCAGTTCAATAATACGGAGTAGCATCAGGCATCCAGAGCTCCATACTGAACTGAGCTCTGAGTCACAGCTGGAGTGCTATGACCTACCTGGAACCAAAGAAGCAACAAGGAAAAACAATGTATGTTTACCATATTTCAAAGAGAAAGCTTTGAAAAAATATGAGGCTGTTGATTACTTACATTATTTAAGAAAAATGCTGATGAGTCGTATTTACTCCATCTAACCTCACCTACTTTCAAGTGAGGTATTAATCTAAAGGAGTTTGTATAAGTACATGGATTTATGGCAAAATTTAAAAATTAATGCAGTACTCAGACACTTATTGCTCACTTGCAATTTTTGACACTCAGCTGAAAACTGACAGTTTGTCTTTGGGTTACCTCCCTGAGTGGTCAGTGTTAAATGGTAAACAAGCTGAAAAAGTAGAAAAATTGGTTTGCAAAATACTCTTTATTTGTTTCTCACAATCTTTTATCCCATTGATAAACCCTTTTTTCTGTTACAATTACTGCAGCTTCAAACCCACGTAAAACTCAGGATTTTGTTATTGTTAAATCTTAATGATAAAATAAATATATTTCATAAATGTCTCTAGTATCAGAGAAAATAATACTGGAAAGTATTATTTGGAAAGTCCTGTTAGCAAGGCACACCCTCCAATCTGTTGAACACAGAATTTGAAAAATTAAATTTTGTTGGAAATCTTATGTATTTAAATGTTATGCTAAATCAAGCATTCTGTTAAATCAAATTCTGTTTGGGGCAAATGCTGACTTTAGCATAGATGCATCAAATAGATGCTCCAATCATGAACTTAAAATTGACATTTGAATTGCTGTTTACATTTCAATAGCCTGAAAAAAATAAGAAAGCATAATTTAATCTCTATTCCTGAAGGTATCTACCAGAATTTAAACTTTTTAATTGATAGAATAAGAGATGCTAGAGATGACTGTATTTCCTATAGGAAAAAGGATAGCTTTAATTTTTAACCATATTACCTGTTTTAAGAATGTGACATATTTCATTTTAATTACCAATGTTGCTAAAGGGTATTTGTATTTATTAGTGAGCTCAATTTAGCATAATAAAGCAAAATCAAGCAGCACAGAAAAAATGCACTAACCTTGACAGTATTTTATTTTGGATTGTGTTTACCACTGTAGGATGAATTAATTCATCCTAAAAGATGCTGATGGGCATAACTGGCTCACAGCTATGCAGACTAATCAATCATTCACCACACAGACTTGAATATTTAAATTTCCAATAATTTGCAAGAAATATAAAAAAAAGTTTTATGATGGAGAGCAAAACAATTTCATACTTCTGAGGAAAATTCTGTCGTGTCAGTGGTCATTTTGACATGAGTCCAACTTTATATTTTATGTACTGACTGTCCCAGTGAGAGTGCCTATAGAGACTAGTGGTAGAATGGAAAGGATTTTTGATCTCTCCTGGATTTA